>NW_027096338.1:0-100000 GCF_019320115.1 Miscanthus floridulus | reverse complement strand
TGACATCAAAATTTTTGACTCTTATGGACACCCTTATGAATCAGTGCAAAGCATCCCAATCATACAGCATACACAAACGGCAACCTTAAAATTATAATATTTTCAAAGGGTGGACAATAAAAACTATCTTAGACGTTCTGGCATTAGAGTATATACGTACAGACACATAGGCATGGTGGTGCAAGTGAGCAGCCAGCAGGAGTCGAGAGTTAGGGGGTGTTTAGATCCCAGGACTAAACTTTAGTCCATATCATATTGAATTTTTAGATATCAATTAGCAGGACTAAACATGAGCTAATTATAAAACTAATTACATAAGTTGTGGCTAATTCGCTTGCTAGCACTGTGTACAGGATGGTATGGAGATGTGGTGGAACTTATTCGTGGATTAATTGGCGCACGAAATAAATGGATATCGAAAATCTTTTTCTGCCGGTATAAAAAATGATCTTAGCCGCATCACGAAAAGATTACACAGTAGAGTTTGTGAGTCTGCGATGCCATGCTCTCTGTGACTGTGTAAATTTCATGAACTTAGCTTTTTGGATTAAATGTCACTTTAACGTCGGTCATATACTTTTACAGTATTGTTATCTTATCGTGCGATCCGTGTGTTTTTAGTACAAAAGTTTAGCTGTCCCGTGGCAACGCATGGGCACGAACCTATTTACATATATACTCGAATCTGTGTGTACATGATTATACGGAGATGCAGTGAAACTTATTCATGGATTTATTAGCGCATGAAAGAAATGGATATCGTAGAATTCTTTCAGCCGATATAAAATATTATTTTAGCCGTATCACGAAAAAGTCTATACAATAGAGTTTGTGAGCTTGCGACGTCGCGCTCTCCGTGACTATGTTAATTTCACGAATTTTGCTTTTTGAATTAAATGTCACTTTGACGTCGGTATTTAATTTAACAGTATTGTTATCTTATCGTGCGATCCGTGTGTTTTAGTACAAAAGATTTAGTTGTCCCGTAGCAACGCACGGACAAGCTACCTAGTTACCATCAAAAGAATAATAATTTCATAATATTTTCGTTAGAACTTTACCAAAGATTCACCACGCTAAAACAAGCGCACCATATTTCCCTTCTCCACAAGGCATTCGCGGTTGCAGGTCAAAACACCATCAGCTTTTGTTATCTGTTGTGGCGTCATCGTAACACCGACAATCTAATTGCTGTCGGGCTGACGTTAGTCACATAGTCCACGTGTATTTCTTCGTATCTCTTATCTTAAATGGGTATGTCTCCCGCTTAGAAAGCAAGATATCATTTTTCTTTACTCTTATTGTCGTTTTGCAATATCGTTTGGATACGTTCGGTATTACTACAAAATATCGTATCTTCTGGCTATAGTTACTGTTCAATTGATATTTAATAGTAGTGCCGCTAAAATCAATATAAAACAATATAGATATTTATTTATGAGAAATCTGGTAGTCACATCATAAGCCTATGTATCTTGATTACCGTGGTAATTCAAACAGAAGTAAGGTATTTTTCTCACTTTGACTCCTCTAAGTCAAAGAGAAACCACGAAAATCAACGTACAAAGACCAGAAAAAAAACCAATCATCTATTCCGGCTCGCCCAGTCTCTCACTCTCAGCAAGACAAAATCCAGGGGGGCTGTAGCAGCAGCAGCAGCTTGGGGATGGGTGACTGAGACTGTCTCCAACGATAGGAACGCAAACACGAGACTTATTTCAGGATTTGAGTCACGTACAGGAAAGGGTCACGTACCCAAAACCTTTCTTCTCCAACAGCGAGGCGCGAAGCTCCGGCGTCTTCGTCTTCGTCTTCCCCGCGGGCGGCCACCGAGCTGCGAGCTCCGGCGCCAGATCCGGCGAGGCGCGCGGCCCCTTTCGCGCGAACAGCATGGACGGGGAGGGAGAGCGGAGCCACGCCGGCCGGCCGCAGGAGGTCGCGCGGAGGGGGGTAGCCGCGGCCGCCAGGGGTCCGCCCGCACGGGGGGTGGGAGGAAGGGAGGGGGCCACCGGGGGCCGGCCGCCGCCGCGTCGCGCCCGTCGCCGCTTCGGGAGGGAAGGGAGAGGGGAAGGGAGAGAAATGGAGGGAAGGAAGAGAGAGGGAGAGAGATGGGAGGGAGGAGCGGAGGCAGGAGAGAGGGGAGGGGCCGCCGGTGGTGCTGCGTCGGCTGCTGCTGCTGCCGGAGGCGAGCCGCCTCCGTCCCTGCTGGGAGAGGGAGAGAGATGGGAGGGAGGAGCGAAGGCAGGAGAGAGGGAGAGAGATTTGCGTCGTCTCGAGAGCAAGACGCTTATTTGCGTTTCGTTCGTCGTTCAACGCAAAATGGCTATGGTGTTTGGGTCATCAGTTGGACCATATTTTGAGTACCTAAAGACACGGTAGATGATCTATTTTGCATTTGGGTTGGGTTATTGGAGACGGTCTGATTGGTGAAGAAAAGAGAAATGGAAGAAGCACACAGAAATACATACAAGATAAACAGTGACTATATAAATGGTCCCAGTTATTCCGCTCCTCTCTTCTTCTCCGCGTTTTCCACCTCAGTCCTAGCTAGCAGCTCCTTTACTCATCCGCCCGTCAGCCCCATCCCCTCCATCTCCATCCATCCTTCCCCAAGCAGCCACCAAGAGCCGAAGAAGCCGAGAGCGAGGCGCAATGGGCGACCGGGCGTACGCGCCGGCCGCGAAGCCGGTTCCCGTGCGCGCCACGAACGGCACCGCGAACGGCGGCGGCGCCGGAGGCGGTCCGCCGCGTCCCGCGCCGCCGTCCATGCTGCCCGGCGGGCGCGTGCCCCCTCCGCCGATGTACCGTCCGAAGCCCGCGCAGTCGCGCCCGCCGGCGCGTCGCCCCCGTCGGAGCGCCCGCGGGTGGTGCTGCGCGTGCTGCCTGTGGCTGACGCTGGTGCTGGTGGGCCTGGTGTTCCTGGGCGCCATCGCGTCGGGGGTCTTGTACGTGGTGTACCGCCCGCGCCCGCCAAGCTTCGCGGTGACGTCGCTGCGGCTGGCGGCGCTGAACGTGTCAGACTCGGACGCGCTCACCTCCCGCATCGAGTTCACGGTGACGGCGCGGAACCCCAACGATAAGATCGCCTTCCGCTACGGCGACATCGCGGCGTCCTTCGCTTCCGACGGCGCGGACGTGGGCGACGGCGTGGTCCCGGGGTTCCTCCACCTGGCGGGCAACACGACGGTCATCCGCGCCGAGGCCTCCACCGCCGCGTCTACCATTGACCCCGTCCAGGCGGCGGCGCTCAGATCCAGGAAGTCCCACGTCATGGCCGCGCAGATGGACGCCAAGGTCGGGTTCCAGATCGGGCGGTTCAAGTCCAAGAGCATCAACGTCCGCGTCAACTGCGCGGGGGTCTCCGTGGGGCTCGCCAAGCCGGCGCCTGCCGCCGCGCCCGCGCCGGACGCGGAGCCGACCGTGGTGGTCGCCGCGGCGCCGGCCCCTACCCGAGGCCGTGCGCGTGGGCGGTCGCCGCGGTCGGTCGTACGGACGTCGTCATCCTCCAGCAGCGGCGGAGGGAAGATGACGCCGACGGACGCAAAGTGTAAGGTCCGCATCAAGATCTGGATTTGGTCGTTTTGATGGATGGACGGATTCCATTTGCGCTTTGGGGGGTGCTGCGGCGGGGTAGAGAGAAAATTTTCCTTTCAACTTCTTTTTCTCTTGCTTCTTCTCTTGACAACATTGTATGTGGATTTATTGGAGTATAGTCTATATGGTTTTCATTTTTCGATCCCCTTGTTCATCACCACATCACATATGCACAAATCACATCCTACTGATTCTTGAACAATTTTTCGTCCAAAATTCCCAACCCGCTACATGGAATAGTTCATCGCTGTGCAATTCGCCCCTGCATATGATTACTGCTAGGCCACTTCACACTCTACGGTCCAGCAGCAGGACTCTACCAGCAGTTATTATTAGGAGTGTATTAATCACAAACTGGTGAGTGCTGACCGTACTAAGTCTCTGTTCGGCTGCTCTAATAAGTTTGGTCATGGTACGGTGTAGTTATGGTACGGTGAATAAGGCCGTAAAAATCAACACGAGCGCTTATACACCAGCCTTGTGCTGAAAGCTCGGATGCGACTGTGGCTCTGGCTTGTCGGTGGCGTAACCGTAACGGCGGATGGATTTGGATTTCCAGCTAATGCTTGGCTAGATTTCGTCGTCGGCCTCCTCGCCTCCCTTTTAATTCCTCTTGCTTGCCTCTCTCTCCGTTCGCGGTCCGCCCGTGGCCGTGGCGTGGTGGATGGATGGATTTGCGGGTCGCTTTCCGTCATCCGGGGCCGGGGGTGCGTCCTAGCTGGAGGAGGAGGCTGACGCGCGGGACCGTGACGGTTGGGCCCTACGTGGAGAGTGGGCTGAGGGGGGCGTCGCGGCCGCGTGGCGAGGGGATAGGACGTGTGTCGGGGACTGGAGTGGCGGGGGATGACCGCCTGATGTGCTGAGGAGAGAGAGAGAGAGCGCGCGTGAGAGAAAAGGACGCTCACTTGCCTGCTACAGTGATACTGGCGGGACAATTTTCTAGAGAGAGAGACGAGTGATGACTGGAGGGAGAGGGTTCTAGTAGTACAGCAAAAAGTGGGGTGATTAGATTTCGGGTGCGCGGTGCGGATGGGAGAATTTAATGGCGGCTCGTGGTTGGGTATGGGGCGGAGCTGAAATCGGGAATGGAAATTCGCTAAACGCACATGCCACCAACGGTAATGTCATCTGTCTCTTTCACTCTCTCCTTACCGCGTGTTCGCTGGTCGGTGCTGGGTTGGGTTGGGTTGGTTAGATGCTAGTTTTTTTTAGAGAAAAATATTGTTGGTTGTTTAAATAAGTCTGGTTAAAACCAACATACGAATAGGGTGATTATGTTTCGCTTGAACCCTGCTATTTTTATATTCTCTCTGAATTTTGGACGAATTCTGGCTTTAGGATAGTACTACCAGAATGCGACGAATTTTTGAGGAAAATCAGACGTGGCTCCTGCCTCCCGAGGAACCCAATTTCGTGTCTTCCTCTACTACTACGGTAGTACTAGTAGGATTCCCATCTCGTGTACTACAGTAATAAATTATTAACCGTTCGCGTGTCGATTCAATTTTACTCTGGACTTGTTTAGATTGTAAATTTGTGTAATCTGAACACTGTAGCACGTTTTGTTTGTATTTCATAAACTTTGTCTGATCATAGACTAACTAGACTTAAAAGATTCGTCTCGTGATTTACAACCAAACTGTGCAATTAGTTATTTTTTTACCTACATTTAATGTTCCATGCATACGTCCAAAAATTGATGTGACGAAGAAAATGAAAAAACTTGGAATTTGGAGGTGATTTAAACAAGGCCTCTCTTCCAAATTTGTGCTACTGCTACTACTCACTAGCCTGCTTTGTCTCTACTGCCACTCTCTTTCAAAGCTATTCGTTCGTCCGCATGCGCTTGTCGTCGTTGCCGGGATTGCCATCTTCAATCTGTTGGGTCATCTCGAGAGCACAGTTTGCTTGCTGTGCTGTGCCCGTCGACAAGCATGAACCGCATGCCACGGAGGCACGGCAGCATCAGTGCTGCATGGCTGACCAGTGGTCAAAGATGGTTCTCCATGTGCTGCACGCTGCCCTTCCCTTCTTCTTCGGTAAAATAAAATAAGGGCGCATTTAGATGGCAAATTTTTTTAGTTTTGGCTACTGTAGCATTTTCGTTTGTATTTGATAAATTAGTGTCTAATTATGGATTAATTAAGTTCGAAAGTTTCGTCTCGCGATTTCTCACCTAACTGTGCAATTAATTTTTTTCCGTCTATATTTAGTACTTCATGCATGTGTCGCAAGATTCGATGTAACACTTTGGAATGAAAATTTTTAAAATCTAAACAGGGCCTAAAATAAGCTGAACAGGAGCTGCAGTAACAGCCAGTAACATTTTTTGTTTTCATTTGTTTATTTACTCTAGTATGTAGGACTGTTAACAAGAGTTTGGGGGAAACTGTTGTGTATAATACTAGGAAAAAAAAATTCTGTACCTTGCTCCAATACGAAAGCCATGCCGGCCGGTTGCCTGCAATGAGTCAGCGAGCCAAATCATCATGCATGGCACAACGTCTGGACAGCCGAGGGAGTCAGGGAACAAAATGATTTTTTTTCCTGGAACTCTTGCTGAAGCAATCCAGACTTTCTTGTGTTTGAATGAAAAAAAAGGGGGAAGCATGCACGATGTTGAGGTTCATCAATCTATGGATGTTCGTTTGGCTGTGGCTTGTCGTAAACGATCATAAATTTTCAGCTAGAACAGTATTTTTCCCTCACACAAACTAGTCAACAGTAATTCTTACCGAACATGCCGCTGATTGTCGGGTGTTCTTCCAACATGTACGTCACAAACAAAAGTTACTCGTTCCTACTCTACTACCAGTTGCTAATTAACAACTCCTGAATACTATATCTACACGTACTACTCGCCAGGATGCAGCATTAGACAAATGCATGGTAAGTATTTGGTGACGCCAGTAGCATCGCGCCTCGCGGACCTGATCGACCACCGGCCCACCCTTGCGTGAAGGACGCCTGTGCTGTGCGATAACAATTATAAGCCCGCTGTGGACCGTTGTCCTCAAGTCTGTACAACGCTAGTACGTACAAAATCAGGGAAATCCTATCCTAGAGAGACGGTAATTCGCATTGCATTTCATTTGTCATACGACGACAATGGTTCCCTGAATGTTATACTACATAAACTGAGATTTGAGAAGCTAACAGAAACTGAATTAAATATTTAAATTTGTTACCAGACGGCACGAGAAGAAGATGACGGTAGCAAACCAAGTATAGCACTTCCGGCATTCAGCAGTAGGAGGAACCGGCGGCGTATGATGAGAGAACAAATGAAGCGCCATGTGATGTGCTTTCAACGTGGAGGTGAAGCGGAGCTGTGAAGGCACGTACGTACGTACGCAACGCACGCGTGTGCCTCTCCCAGTCCCAGCGCCAGACTGCCCAGAGAGTATTCATATACTCATTCAATTCGTTGCATGCATGATGCCTGCGGCCTGTACGTACGTAGCAGTATATCTGTCTGGTGCCCAAACGTGTACGTGTGCCCGTGCTCCGATCCGCCTAGTAGACCCTAGTGTGTTACGTGCACATGCTCGCATAGATCGTAAATATACCAGTGACCAGTCGGCACGGCGCAGCTAGCAGACAGGCCGTGCTGTGCAGTCAGCCGCATAGGATTGCATTGCATTCATCTCATGCTGCTGCATCCTCTGTCATCAGGGTCATCCCCCGAGGAGCAAAAGGCTGCAGAGGAAGGACGACCGGATGGAGATGGAATAATCACGGCGGCCCAGACAGGAAAAGCCGCCTGCCCTCCTCCGTCAGCCGGCGGGCCCAGATCGGCCCACCCCGCGCAAGCCCCGAGGCCGCCCGCCCAACGGCAAAGTGGAAAGGGTCCATCCAAGCGACAGGCGCACGTGGCAGCTTATCCCTCTCGCCCCGCATCCCACCACCCGCAGAGCAGCAGCCCAGTCATCAGCCATGGCCGCGGCGGCATTCCTCTCCGCCAGGGCGGCGCCCGCGCTGCTCCCTCCCTCGCGCAGGCTGTCCCGCCGCCTCGTCGTGTCCCGCGCGGCCGCGGCCTCAGCATCCTCGTCCTCCGGGGGGCAAGGTGCGCTGATTGCCTGATTCCTTTACGCCTCACGTGACGCGACCCGACCCGACCCGACCCGACCCTGCCATGCTGCTAGTCCTGCTGCGGCATGCGTAGGCGACGAGACGAGTGGGGCTGGGGCATCGGATCGCTGGATGATGCAGAGCTCCCTCCTCACCGCTCGCTATCCGCTTGTTTCTGATTGGCGGCTTTCGCAGGCGGCGGGGGAGTGGAGTTCCAGGGGAAGGTGGGCTTCCTGGGGCTCGGGATCATGGGCGCGCCCATGGCATCCAACCTCATCAAGGCAGGGTAAATCACTCCATCCATTCCCTTTGCTTTCTCAGCTGCATGCAAGGCAGTAGCTCACAGCTCTGTTTCTGGCTTCTTCAGCTGCGACGTTACGGTGTGGAACAGGACCAGTAGCAAGTGCGATCCCCTCCTCAGCCTCGGTGCCAAGTATGCCTCCCATTTCGTTTCCAACTTCGTCTTTGCATACCCAATTAGCAACCAATGACTCCCCCGTCCGCAAAAGAATGCAATTATGGAAACCGTGCCAGTCAAACTAGTCTAAGTTCGACTAAATTTGTAGTAAATAATATTAATATTAATGTGTTCAAATAAATTTATTATGAAAATATATTCTATAACTAATCTAATGATACTTATTTTGTATTATAAATGTTAGTACATTTTTATACAAATTTGGTCAAAGTTAAGTTGTTTGATTTCTCGAAAAACGAGAATTACATTCTTTTGTGGACGGATGGAGTATTCCTCAATGCATACTAGTAGCACTCCATACGAATAAGCGCATGCAAATTCTTGAAATGTGACAGACCTCGTGTTTCATGATAATTCAGTCAGGACCCTGCAAAGGCCCAATTTCGTGGTTCACCATGAACATTTCTTCCTCGGTGTCCACCTTGTTGTTCACTCTTAATTTACTTGAAAGACTCCTATGTTCTGCTGAAATTCCACTCAAAAACACTCCAATGGAGGAACCAAGCCCTTTACAGCTACAATGAATTTATTTTCAGTGCCACCTAGACAGTGTCATTTTGTTATTCATGTTGATCCACCACAAAAGCAGTGTTCTATTGAAAATTAAAAAAAAAAAGATGCGCATCATGCATTGCTGCGACCTCCAGGTATGAGCCTTCACCGGCCCAAGTCGCTTCATCTTGTGACGTGACATTCGCGATGCTCGCTGATCCACAAAGCGCGGTATGTGCTTCATTCCAGAATTCAGATTCAGACAGCAGTCTTCTCTGTTCATGAAAACTCACATGACAAACACAATCATGTCTGTGACGATATGTACCTACTACAGGCTGAGGTCGCATGCGGGTCCAGTGGAGCTGCCGAAGGGTTGGCCCCTGGGAAAGGGTAACTAACTAACTAACCTGCCTCTGAAGAACAATGATGCATCAGAGAGCTTGCCTGGAGCATGTCAGGACGCATAACTAGATAACGTTATCTCTTGTCTTCTTGCCTGTTACCTGCAGCTATGTCGATGTGTCGACGGTTGATGGTGCTACATCCAAGCTGATCGCTGAACGCATTACAAGTAGCGGGGCATCTTTCCTTGAGGTAGTCCCTGGCCCCTGCCACTGTTTACAGACCCATCTTGTACAATGAACTGTTCATCTACTTGTCCCGCTGTATTCATCAAAAGTGTAATTGCGATGCCTGTACTTTGCTCCAGCGCTAACTCGATAACTTTTCAGTAGGCTCCAGTTTCAGGCTCGAAAAAGCCAGCAGAAGATGGGCTGCTCATCTTTCTTACCGCAGGTAAACCTCCACTTCCATGATCATAATTGTAAAGCCCCTTTTCTGTTTCTTTCAACACAAAAAGCCCCTTTTCTGTTATATGAAACTGTAAACACTACTGCACCAAGGTGATGAATCCTTGTACAAGAGAGTGGCGCCCCTCCTTGATGTCATGGGGAAGGTTAATCTCGTATCTGCAAAGAACCATTTCCCTCACCACATTCTAGATCGAGAAAATGCGCTAATTTTTCCGCCTCACTCTGAAACCAGTCAAGATTTTATCTTGGCGATGTAGGCAATGGTGCGGCAATGAAGCTCGTGGTTAACATGGTCATGGGGAGGTGTCACAAAATCATTCCTTATCTACTGCATTCTTAATATGTTTGAGCAAAACCTTTGGATATTGTCACTAAATGTTCTGGTTCCTTGCTGAAATATTGCAGCATGATGGTTTCCTTCTCAGAAGGGTTGCTCCTGAGTGAAAAAGTAGGCTTAGACCCTAATACTCTTGTTGAGGTAATTTCCGAAAGAGAAACAAAAATAATCTGAACTCAACACTGCAGCAGTATTAAATAGTGAAACACCGATATAGAGGGAATCTAATCTAGGGTACTTTGGTCGTTTCAGGTTATTTCCCAGGGTGCTATCAGTGCCCCCATGTTCTCCCTTAAGGGCCCATCCATGGTTAAAGCTGCATATCCTACTGCCTTTCCTCTGAAGCATCAACAAAAGGTAGCACTTACTTGCTTGTCCATTCATTCAGCAGTGATGAACAGTTCATTTGCATCTGGTCGGACCTAATCACGACTGAGCAGAGCTCCTGACAATAATGAAACAAACCCCAACTCATGGCAGGATATGAGGCTCGCATTGGCCCTGGCGGAATCAGTGTCCCAGTCCATTCCTACAGTTGCAGCTGCGAACGAGCTGTACAAGGCTGCAAAATCGCTTGGCCTTAGTGACCACGACTTCTCGGCAGTTATTGAAGCGCTGAAAGCCAAAGTGCAGAGCTCACAGCAGTAGTTGTTGCCTGTTCAGCTGCCATTGAGGCAGCATTTTGTCTTGATGAGGAATTAAGTTGACAGCAAAATCGCTTGGCCTTAGTGACCACGACTTCAGCAAATGCAAAATAAGCACAACTTTTCTATATTTAATATTTGTAAAAATTTTCTCGGAACAATACAATTTCTGTATTTGTAAATATTTTCTCGAACATTGCAGTGACATTTCATTAAGGAAGAATATATTTGTAAGAATAAAACTCTATTGATGACAGGCAGCAGCACATGTACATGAAGCGCTTTGGCTAGATAAGAAATGGTGTTGCTTTGCTTTTGCATGAAGTGCATTGTAAAAATATATGAAGGTTCATTGATGTCAGGCAGCACCGCAGCACCACAGTTTCTGTTTTCGTAAAAATAAAAAGTCGATTGATTACAAACAACAGACCCACGGGAAAAAAAGGGATCTCATATTAGTTTGATAAGACATAACATACAACAAACGAGCATCAGAGGGGCTGATGAATCGACTCGGCAGCTACCACATTGTATTCAAGCACACAGGGCATCTTATTCAGAATGTGTTACAATTTATGCTCCGTTAGGGTACAGGAAGGCAGGCAGATCAAAATCTAACAATTTTTGGGGTGTAAACAACAGAAATTGTTTTCGATGTGGGTACAAAACTGATTCAAGCACCAGCTAAATGTGCCTACTACAATGCGTAAAGTTTTTGTTTCTGCTTTGCACTGCAGGCACATGAACAGTACTTCCACGCAATCAGTATGTTCTATTGCTGCAGCAGTTTAGCATACTACCGATGACCCTCGTCGACTGTCAATTGCTGGAACAGCTTTGCTTGTTTGGTGAAATATACACAATGCAATCTGGTGGGGTGGTCCATGTGCTAAGATCCCATTCCAGCCACCCCCTTAGCTTTGGCTGCCGCCTGCTGTGCTGCCGCGGCGGCTGCAGCTGCTGCTGCAGCAGCTGATGCAGCTGGTGATGCGGGGGAAGCTGGTGCGGCTGGGGTCTTCTGCGGTGCTTCGATAGTATGTTCCTGTTGCTGTTTGTTATGTACCTGGGCCAATATGTTCGTTATCTGGGCTCCTGTGAGAGTCTCATGCTCAAGAAGTGCGTTGGCTAGAGCATGTAGCTCTTTATTGTGTTTTGTAAGAATGGTCTTCGCATTATTATATGCATTCTCTAAGAAATTCTTCACCTCCTGCTCAATCACAAGTCTAGTTTCTGAGCTCAGGCTCTTTCCATCGTCCTCGTAGTTATAAGAGACAAGGCCGACCTGCTTGCTCATGCCATATTTAGTAACCATGGCTCTTGCCATTGCAGTTGCTTGCTGGAAGTCTGAGGACGCACCGGATGTCACCTCAGTATCCCCAAATATAAGCTCTTCTGCCACACGGCCTCCCATGCAGACATCCAATTTTGCTAGCATCTGTTTCCTTGAAACACTAGTCTGGTCTTTGTCAGGGAGTTGGGCCACCATTCCTAGAGCCATCCCCCTGGGTACGATGGTAGCCTTGTGGACAGGGTGAGCTCCTTCTGTGTGGATAGCAACAAGGGCATGCCCTCCCTCATGGTATGCTGTCAACTTCCTGCATTCGTCAGAGATAACTGCCGACTTCCGCTCACTACCCATCATGATTCGGTCCTTTGCATACTCAAGATCATTCATTGTGACAGCTTTTGCACCATCCATGGCAGCCTTAAGAGCAGCAACATTTACCAAGTTAGCAAGGTCTGCACCAGAGAATCCTGGTGTTCCTCTAGCAATGATCATTAAGTCCACATCATCACTTTTCAAGATCTGCAATAAACAAATAGGATGGTAAGAGAATACAATTTCATTTGAATAACACAGTAATAAGAGTTCTCAAGATCACCTTTGACATATGGGATTCTAGAATTTGACGTCGACCTTCAACATCTGGGTTGGGAACAACAATATGACGGTCAAAACGCCCAGGTCTGACTAGGGCTTTATCTAGTGACTCAGGAAAGTTGGTTGCAGCAATGACAATTATCCCCTCGTTCTGCTTAAAGCCATCCAACTCGACAAGCAGCTGGTTCAAGGTCATCTTCATATACTGTTGATCCTTAGGATTCCGGCTCCCACCAATTGCATCTATTTCATCAATAAATATTATGCAAGGAGATCGCTTTTTTGCTGCAGCAAAAAGGTCTCGCACTCTCCGAGCTCCAACTCCCACAAACATCTCCTCAAACTCACTTCCACTGCAAGAGAAGAAAGGAACACTAGCTTCACCAGCAATAGCCCTAGCTAGCATGGTTTTCCCAGTGCCAGGAGGGCCAACAAGCAAGACACCTTTCGGAAGCTTTCCACCAAGACGTGTGAAGCGCTGAAAACAAGAGCACAGTTTGTGAGCATCGTATGAAAAACATATAATAAAAACAGTACCTTCATGTGTTGTCAAGACGAGATGAGCTTAATAACTCATAACAGAAATATATATACAAAATGGAAGAAACTCGAAAACTATCAAGTATCAACATGGCAAAAATATGAGCCTACAGCTTCACAAAAGCAATAGAAAGGGTAGGTCGGCAACTTTTACTTAATCTATTCAGTAACATAAAGAACAATGTGGTTACTAATAGCAGGAAGAGTACTGCTGATAAAACGACACC
Source organism: Miscanthus floridulus (assembly GCF_019320115.1). Lineage (NCBI taxonomy): Eukaryota > Viridiplantae > Streptophyta > Magnoliopsida > Poales > Poaceae > Miscanthus > Miscanthus floridulus. Next base: position 86,920 of record NW_027096338.1, on the reverse strand, counting down.
AAACAGTCTAAGCACTGATTTTTCACAAGTTTTGTGCAAACAAAGATATTGGTTGATGAGTCCAAAAGTGATAGATGGATAAAAAAAAAATTAGGGAGATTGAAGCATGATAGTTTCACATCACGGCATGGTGATCATTCTTAACCCCCCCCCCCCAACCCACCCCACCCAAAAAAAAACAGCAGGCAGAGGAAATATTCATCAAGTAGCATTGTTTGACTTCAAGAAATATACCATTTTTCAAGACTAATGATTTAAAAGGTTTTACCTTGGGATCTCGAAGATAATGAACTATTTCTTCAAGTTCAAATTTTGCTTCATCAACACCCTTTACATCACTGAATTTTGTACTAGACTCCATGCTTGGTTGAACCTCTTCATTCAGACCAAGGCCTAAATTCAATTCATAAATGGTTAACGGGCTGATGTTCAATTCAGAAGATAATACAGATCTTCCACAAAATCAAACCTTTGCTGATTCCTCTATCCTCGATGAGAGCACCGATGCCCGAAATAAGAAGGAAAGTTAGTGCAATGCTTCGGAAGGTACGCCAAAGCTGATCCTTAAATTGACCTGTTTCTGCTGTGACCATGTGAATAGGTGCAATTGCAGTGCCAAGAGCTCCATCTTTTGTCACTTGACCAGCACCAATTAATGCTGGAATGCTACTAAAGCCTTCTTCCCCCCTTGTCGAGGAAGCAACACCTGTACAGAAAATTCATAAGTAGAGTTTTTAAGTCATGTTAAACAAAGGATAAGGCATTATCAACTTAAGGAATGCTACCCAGGCTTCACTATAGGAATTTGAACTACAGACTCATATACACAGAAGATTAGGATAAGTTTAGCCAAGAGCACAAAAATAAAGTATTCTAGAGAGAGCAGGTTTCCCTGAATTAGTACTCTAAAAATCTAATGTGTTTGCCTGCATATATAGTATAAAGCAGCAATAAGTGGTTTAAGATTACCATTACTCTCGCAATTCTCATTTTAGTAAAACTCAATGTCCAAGAATTTGATAACACGTACAAAACTAGAGATCTCTCTCCAATTACTAAAGAGATTAGTGTTTCAGTCGTCCGTCCAACAGAAGCACCAAATCTGAGTGTTTCTGCCATCTCAGGCACCAAAAGCAGTTGGGGTTCAGCATGGACGATGCGGTCTGCAAGTTGGAGTCATACATGACGCCTAGCTTCATCTAAAATTCTAATCCACACGTTGGGAAGAGAGAAGACTCTCGATGCAATGCATGTTCTTTGGCAGACTCGCTTACACCTCAAATTAACTCTGATTGTTTTTATTCGGTGCTACGTACAAAGCAAGCACGGACAGTGGATGAATTCATGAAGGATGAGCTACCTATTTATTAGGTTATTAGTTTCCAATCTCCTCTCATCACTGAATGCTGAGCCCACCATCAACCAATTCACACGCCACGCATGTCCATCTCGCCCCTCCTCACATTCGGCTGGTGCTGCAGCGGGCCAGGCCCCACGGCACTGTCCTGCACGCAGACAGCGGTGCTCACTGAGTCAGTGAGCAGGCAGGCACGTGAGCCAGCAGCTGTGACAGTCAAGAATTGCATGTGCCAGGCAGCAGCAGCAGCAGCAAAGCTGGCAGCTGGATGTGCCTGGTGTGGCTGCCAGTGCCTCCGGGCCATATGCATGGGTGATGTTTTCCACGGCCACTAGGATTAGTAGACAGCTGCAGCAGGCTTGTTGCTTTGGCGCGTGGGTGGAAACAGGCAGTAGCATGCATGCTACGGAAGCCCTAAGTTAGAGCCAGGAAGATGGAATAAAGGTGCAGATGTGTTTTTTGGGCTCCATGGTATCAGGCCATGTAAAACAATTCCGTGCGTTCCTAATAAAAATAATTAAAAAGACAAGAGCAAACCCACAGAAACCAATCACAGGTTTGTTTCCCTGCACCCTCTCCTTTCTAATCAGCCGCGCTGCCACAGGTCCCGTTCCTGGCTCCAAAAAGGATATCTGCTACCACATCTCCTTCTCAAAAACGGGTGCTACTGGCGAACGCTGCCGTTGCAACACGTCATGAGAATGGCATCATGCACAACCAGGATGTGCTAAGTTTTCAAGGGCCTTCGCCCATAGCAAAGCACAGCCATATTTACTAGTCACTACAGTAGAGCATAAAGTTTTCTTTGACAGAGCATCTAATGCCATGGAAGACGAATATGTATGCATTTGTTAGCTGCTGTGATTTATTCATAGGGACAGAAAATAATTTGTATAAAAGACATGCATCAAAACCTACTAGCAGGGCATTGGATGTATCCATAATATAAGAACGCAGCCACTATACATGTGTCTTTCAAGTGATGCTACAGCTAGAAAAATAAACAGTAGCTGGAATGCAAAAACTTAGCCATGAAATAAAGGAAATGTCTTACGACTTTGGTACCTCTCTGCAGTGTTTTAAGCAAGGCACTCTCGTCCAGCCTATCAACCCTTACAAGAGCTTTTACATACTCTGAAAGTGCTGCAGGATTAGAATGTAATGAAGGTTGGCTTTCAAATATTTGTATGACACGCTCTGGGTCACTTCTGTAGATCCCTTTAAGCAGAGAAGTTTCACTTGGTGATTCTAGGTCTCGCACCCGGCGTGCAAGGCTACCAATGTAACTTGACTGGTTCCTCTCTTGTAAATTTCTAATTCTGGCACCTGCGGTGAGCAACAGAACAATATAGATGTCAAACAAAAAGTGGGAACACATTTTAGCATTAGAAGACTGGCACTGAATAGTGACACTGCATTGAAGAAAGTCGTATACTGTATAACAGATGCATGATCGCCATCACAAACAACTTTAGTGAGTAAAGGAAAATAAAGGATAGAGAGAGATATAAGGTGAAATTTTGGACAGAAAATGATATGGAAACTCCTACATTGAGCATGGTAGCTTTGGGAAGATGCAAATGTCCCACAGTTAGGCGGCAACATATTAATAGAGTAATTGGAAACAGATGCCCATTGAATTCTGCACTAATTCATTGTCACCTCAGTGTACCTGCAGTGATGTCACTTCGAAGAGCGCCCAAAGGGGAGGAAGCAACTAGTTCATTATAGATTGCTTTTGTTGGTCGATGCCTAGCAATCTGCAACAGAACAACACACACACACATACAAAACTGGATCAGCTAAAGCAACTAACATTCATATGTATACATACATCAACATGGATAGAACACAATAATATCGCAGAGCAGATTATTTGATCACAGAATTGTTACAGAACATCTCAATATTCATTTTATTCAAAAGGACTTGCCATGAATTTTTAGTTCTGCTCTTCCTAAGAATTAGCTTCACGAGACACAGAATGACAATATAGCAGTGCAGATTATTCAATTGCGATCAACAATGGTTACAGAACATCTCTATATTCATTATTTAAATGGACTTGCAATCAGTTTTTGGTTCTTATTGTTCCATCCTAAGAATTAGCTTCACTAGACACAGAACGACAAGTTGACAATATAGCAGAGCTGATTGCGAGCAACAATTGTTACAGTAGATCTCAATACCCATCATTCAAATGGATCAATTTTTAGTTATTATTACTGTTCTGTCCTAACAAATAGTGTCCCAGGACACAGACCAACACACTAGATGACATCTGGACTTAAATCTAGAGTTTCCTGTAAATTCTCATACAGATACAGGCTAAACTAAAAGAAGTTATTCTTTCTATTACTAGCGGAAAGTAGTAACGGTTACAAAACGCAAACTGGATCATTGTTTGGCCAAAATCAGTAGCCTGCATGTTTCGTCAGCAGAGACATCCTCACAGGCAGCTCCCAAGATAGCCATGTATACCAACAAGATATGCGCAGACGTTGTTCGTATCCGCAGAGCACCAACAACGCAGCCCCCAATCCCGCACAGACACCCAAGATCGAAGATTTGAGGCCACCGCCGTATCTCCGTACAACAATAAAGCGCGGCAACGAAGAAAAGATCAGGCAGGGGTCTCACCTGGGTGAGGACGCGCCGCCACGCCATGGGCCCGAATCCCTAGCCCTGCGCCGCTCGGCCCAGCGAGATCCCGAAGAAGAAGCGCCCACGCGGTCGGGGCGGACGGACGATCCCAACGGAAACGAGCCTCGGAACCGCGCGGCGGGGGAGGCGGGATTAGAGGTGGTGGGTGGCGGCGCGGTTGAGGCGGGCGCGGGGATGAGCGGATGTAGGCGGCGGGGGCTCAGGTCACGCGCAAGCAGTCGAGGGTGGACAGGACAGGAGAAGTGAAGGAAGGAGAGGAAGACGACACGAGGGAGAACTAGTATTTTGATTTTTTTTTTTTTTGAGGTGGGGGTGGAATAGATTGCCTTTTATCTGAAGTTAAGCATTTTCTTTAGACCATGACAATGGGCCGGGCCGCTTTAGTTGAGTCCCCAAATCGAATATAGTAAGCAATTTTCTTTAGACCAAGACCATGGGCCGGGCCCCTTTAGTTGAGTCCCCAAATCGAATGCAAGTGTTTGGAATTTGAGTCGTCGAAGATTGGGGAGCACAGTCAATAGTGCCGTATCAGGTATTGGACCGATGAAGCTTTTGGTTTACGGTTTGATTGATATCTTTCTTCCAAAAATAAATGTATTAGACAAACACTTGTCTGTATAGTCCCTATTTAGGAAGTTTTTGGCAGCTTTTGCTTCTTCAAAAGTTCAAAAAGCTAAAAGCTCTCTCAAACTATTACAATATTAGGCAAATTCAGTGTCCTATCCAGAAATTATTAACATGATGTTTGTGACATCAGACTTGTGCACGTGTAATTTAAGCACAATGAACATATTACTGTCATTATTTTAATCATGGAAAATAAAAAGACAGGTTGCAATGGAACTGGTGTGGAAGAATGTGCAAGAGGGCCGAATAGATGCCGGGATGGGTCTCTTATCTCGCACGCTCTCACAGAAGGCAAGAGGTCCAACAGAAGCGGAATAGATTAGGCACTCGGGGCAGCCACACGGAATATTAGAAGACGGAAGCAGATGAGACACTCACGGAGGCGCCCGAGCTAGCCTCCTGTAGCTCCCATCGTCACAAGTAGAAACTTCTAAAACTCCTATCATCAAACAGCTTGAGTGGCAAAACCAACCCACGCCCCGGACCACATCGAGTCGGGTAGGCCACGCCACCATAGGAGGAGCTTCATTGGGGTCATGGTGGGCCATGCCCCCCTCATTTTTTTCAATTTTACATAGGATGCTATAGATATACATGTATGTATATTTTGCTAATGAAGTTTTATAATGGACACCCTAACCGTCCCTAGATCATATGTATTTTCTTGTTGGTCCCTTCTACCACGTTCTCATCCTCTCTCAACTTCTTAATATAGGCACATACAGTCCACCCATATAACTTGAGTCAGCAACCAGTCAAAATCCTATATGAGACTAAAACTATAATGTGCATGATATTTAATACAGGCCTTAGGGTCTATTTGATTTACTTGAATTAAAATAGGCCAAGCCCATTATTAAATTCAATCCCCACAAATTCTAAGACGCATATTAAATAGTCTCAAATCCACGGTTGTTTGATATACTAGGGTTTCGATAGAGACTGTTAAGTTGAATATCCACCTAGAACAGGTATATTCATTTATGGCTGGACAATAGACTATGTCTTGAATTGATAGTTTTGTTCAAAGTGAGTTTAATCAAAGTTCTTTTCTGGCACTAAGCTACTATAAGCATCCCCTCTGGTTAAAGCATGCAAGTCATACTTCAAGGCCTTTTATGAGTATCTAAAGATTACCCATATCTCATAGACTGTGACTAGCAGTCGAACTTATATAGGTGTGTTCCTTCTAAGATGTTCTGTAAGACAACATCTCTGTTTAAACAAGTCACTTGGATCATATTATACATCATAGGAGAAACATGCATCTCAAATGATATGGACCTTATTATAAAGGGTCTCTCCATCACAGTCAATCCACTAGCTTGTTGCACCATCCTACTTCACAGGATCTCTAATCACATAGAACATGTTACCACTATGTAATGACTTCACGTGGGTCTCAAGCCCATCTCCCTCGATGCACGATCTATCACATTATGTGACAAACCCTTAGTGAATTGATCTACTAGATTTTTAGATATGTGAGTTTCTTAATACATTTTGACCGCCTCTTTACATGCCTTGTTGACTTCATGTTATCCTTAGAACTGTTCTCTTCTGATTATCAAAGTTCATATAAATAGTCGGTATAGGTTTTCAACTACCGGTAAATCCATAAGGAGTTCACGAAGCCATTCAACCTCAACAGTGGCGATATCTAATGTTGTGAGTTCTGCTTTCACTATTAACCTCATTAAGATGGCCTACTTGCTAGACTTCTATGAAATAGCCCATCTCCAAGTGAGAACACATATCCACTCATGGTGTAAATCTCATCATTATCAGATATCTTATTTGCATCACAATAACCCTCTAGTACCCTCAGGTAGCCGGTATAGTGAATACCATAGCTCATAATCCCTTTTAGATAGCGTAATACCCTCTCAAGGGCATGCTAATGATCCTCTCCTGAATTTAAAACAAATCGGTTGAGTTTGTTCACAACCGAGATGTCAGGCCTCGTTGCACTAGCTAAATACACAAGAGAGTTGATGATTTGAGAGTATCTCGATTGATCCCGTGCTATTATTTGATTTTCCATTAATAGCCCACTTGGGTCATAAGGGGTTGGAGCAAGTTTGCAGTCACTATATCCAAAACGACTCATCACCTTTTCTATATAATGGGGACTGCACAAGTGTTACCCCACCATTTACTTCTCTAAGTAGCTTTATGTTAAGAATAGCATCAGCTTCTTCCAAATATTTCATTTCAAAGTTACTAGACAGAAAGTCTTTCACTTCCTTAATCACATTAACATTATTTCCAAAGATTAGTATATCATCAACATATAAGCACAAGATTACACCTTCTCCCCCACCATACCAATAGTAAACACATTTATTAGCTTCATTCACAACAAAGCTGGATGATGTTAAAGTTTTGTCGAACTTCTCATGCTACTACTTAGGTACTTGCTTTAGGACATACAAAGATTTCAATAGTTTACACACCTTTCCCTTCTTGATCATTTGCTACAAATCCATTAGGCTGATCCATATAGATCTCTTCCTCAAGCTCTCTATTCAAGAAAGTTCTCTTAACGTCCATGTGATGAACGATAAGACCATGTGAGGTTGCCAAGGAAAGTAACACTCTAATAGTCGTTCAACGATCAACCGATGAATATTATTGAAATAATCTTCGCCTTCCTTCTAGGTATAACCCTTGGCAACAAGCCTCGCTAGGCCTAAGCTTTTACATCCTACATGTTTGCACCCGCATAGACGATCAACCACTTCCCAAGTTTCATTAGACATAATAGAATCCATCTCACTATGAACAACTTCCTTCCACAAGTTAGTGGCGAGGGCGTAGAGTACTAGAGCCTTGCTTTGTTTTCACAAGTGGTACTAGAGCCTTGCATATAATGTTGATCTCACAAGGTATCTAGTTCTTGTCTTTGCAAGTGGTATCTAACTAACAATGGTGCTAAGGATGGTATATTTGGTGCACTCCGATTGGTATCACGCTTCAAAGGTCAATCTCTTATACCTTAGCATCATTTGGTAGACATTACTCTCCCACAACTCTAATCTATGCATATGTGCAAGCTTTCAATCCAAACTCTTAGCACATATATAGGGGGAGCTAATGCTACCAATTTGGGTTCATGAAAACTTGTCCATATCCTTTACACATGGTAAAAATGCTTGGGCAAGCAACATGAATTCAAATTTGAATTTATTTCATATCTTTGTGGAGGTGTTCATCAAATACCAAAAAGGGGGAGATTGAAAGCCCTAGTTTGGTTTTGGTTAATTGATAAAACCTATTTAGACTAACCATATGCTCTAAGTGTGAATTTGGGATAGGTTGGTCCAATCCAAGTGAAAGAGCTAGGTGGCACTCATGGATGGAGATGGCTACATGAAATGAAGTCCATGGTGGTGGTGTGGACATGTGATGATGATCAAGCTTTGAGATTTGGAAAAGAAGAAAAAGAAAAAGAAAATGGGCTCAAGGCAAAGGTAATATCCATAGGGCCATTTTGTTTTGGTGATCAAGACACTATAGAGAGTGTGATCACTTTTAGGATAGATGGTCGTACTATTAAGAGGGGAGCTCTTATCGAACAACTCGATCATCTAGTGCCACTAGGTGTTGGAAAACTTGCATATGCATTTTAGGCCTAATGCACAATTGGTGAGAAAGTGATTAACCTTTTAAAAATGATTATAAAAACGCTAACACACTTGCACGTGATGGTGAAACACTTGGAGTGTTAGCACATTTACAAAGGTGGTGACAAAGGTGAAGAAAAGGAGGTGTAACCGAGCTTGGGGTGCTGCCCCGAGGGCACCGCCGTGCCCTGTCCGGTGCACCGCCACCCCTGTGGCGGTGACCGGCTAGAAAAAGCCAAGAGGGAGGTGCTGGGTTGGCATTGCCACCCTATCCGGTGACATCGCCACCCCTGGGGCGGTGCCCAACTGACCTCAGCCAAGAGCAGCAGAGAAGGAGGTGGCACCGGCATGTCTGGTGTACACCGCTGAGGTAAGGACGGTGCACCGCCTGGTCACTGCCACTGGTGGGGCAGTGCCACCTCCCCTTTTATCTAGAGAATGGGGTAAACCAGGTTGGTCACCACCACGGTCACCGCTACCCTAGGGCGGTGCATCGCCGCTATTTTTCGGAGGCTTGGGTTTTCGGGGGGGCTGGCCGGGTGGTTACCGCTAGGGTGGTGCCACCGCCACCCTATCTGATGCCCCAACTAGTTGTTGGATGACCGTTGGAGGGGCACTGCCACCCCATGTCTAGTGCCACACCGACATGTCCGGTGCCCTCGCAGAAAGTGGCTCCAACGGGTAACAACTCTATTTGCTTGTGGGTTTTGTAAGTAGAGGTGGTGGCCGGCCTTGGTCACTCTCTTAGCACTTCCCACACCTGCATAGACCCTTTAGCTGAGCACACCACTCCAGCAATTGCACACTTGATTTCATCATCTTAAGTGAGATTGGAGAGCCTCTAGTGCATTGCTTAGTATTCTAACATCTTATGGCACTAATTGGGCAATTTGGGCTAGTGGAGAACTTGTTACTCTTGGTGTTTGCCGACACCTAGATGGTCCGGTGATTGGTGGATCGTCGAGCGGAGGAAGGTGATTCTCTAGCTCCGATCATTGTGATTGTGAGGGGTTCTATTGCCTTCCCCAGCGGAGCACCAAAGGCAACTCTAGTGGATTGAGTGTGGCTTATGGATTCTCATCTTGTGTTGGTTGTGTGGCACCCGATTGCGGGTTAGGCGTGTGATGTCTATTAGCGCATGAACCTCCAAGTGGGTAAATCGCCACAACGGGGACTAGCTTGCCGGCAAGCAAGTGAACCTCGGAGGAAAAATTGATTGTGGCATCATTGTCTCCTTGGTATTCTTTGATATTCATTGATTGATCACTTGCTATGGCGGTATATCTCCTCTACCACTCTCTTGTATTACTTTGTGTATTTTCTTTGTGTAGAACTTGTGGTAGTTGTAGCTAGTTGAGTAGCTTAGCTTCTTAGTGTAATTAGTTCTTAGATAGCTTAACTAGTGTAGAGAGTATTGACATAGTCCTTGAGTGCTTAGTGATCATAATTGACTAGAATTATTGGTAGGTGGTTTGCATTTTTAGTAGGCTAGCGCAACATTCACTTCGCCTCATTTTTATCTAACCACTTAGCTTAGTGTTGTTGTAGAAATTTTTTTATAGGCTATTCACCTCCCTCTAGTTATTAGGACCTTTCATCCTAGTATAATTTGCATTTTTTCTTTATATAGTGGAGATGATTTCTTTCCCATTCTTTCCTTTTTTTACTATTTTTCTAGATTCGAGTGTGCTTTAGTTTTATTCTTATGACCCATCGTACATCAGCACTAATTTACAACATAGATAATTTGTTGCCTTCTATATTAATTTAAACATCTAAACAGAGAATATATATGAAAAGACGCAATTATCAAGTGTAAAGTGTTATCGTTCCCACAACTTCTATCACATGCTTTATATGGTGTGCGTGTTGCACGTCCACGTAGTAGGATAGTTCTATATCTCCTATAATTAAAAAGAAAGAACATAAGACCACCATTTCATGTGACAATCTATCGCTCCGTTGGTCCGCCCCTCTCCTTGCGGTACCATGCCGCTCGCACGCGACCGCGATACAACCGAACGAGTAAACAAAGGAAAGGAAGAAATCCCCCTCCCGTGATCCCTCTCAATCATGCTCCCTCACGCGCACACCCACGCAACCGCCTTCTCTCGCACCTACCCTCACCCTCACGCTTGCGCTCGCCAGGAGGAAGGGGCGTAGGGCACACATCTGCTCAGAGGCGACATCGTGTAGGCGCAGCTTCGGGCGTTCGGCGGTGTGCGCGGGCATGGTGGCCGGCATGTGAGCTACGGCAGGCAGTGGCTCTCCTCCACTCCTCCCAGATCCCGGCAGGTAGCGGGCAGCGGGCGCCCGCCGGACCGCTGCCTGGCCCAGGGCAAATTGCCGTCCTGCCGCCCCAGCCAATTCCCTCCACGGGTGGGGCGACGGTGGGCCCCAAGCGCCGCGGCGGCGCTGACCTCAGGCTCCACCTCTCCGTCACTGGTCGCCCCCTGCAGTGCCCTTTGTCCGTGCATAGTTTTGCCCCTGCTCCATTCGTGGCGTCTCCCAGGTGAAGCAAGGTCATCCCGCACGGCCCCTACTAGTTTTGCCCCCTGCTCCATCCCGCACGGCCCCTACCTATCCAAGGTCGACACCGCCCGTGCTGGTCTTGTCATGCAGCCGCCGCAGACCATGCCGCCCCTATTGCTGACGCATTCGTCGTCGATGTAACCCCTGTCCCTACAACGCCCTGTCCGCGGAGGCACCAGGCTACTGTGTCTACCGCCAAGGGGGAGACTGCCTCCACCTGCAGCCACCGAGGTAGAGGTAACCCGCTTGCCTCCTTCCCTTCCGTACCAGTATGGACGAAGACAAAAAGTCAGTTTTGTCTATCGCATCTACAGTTTTTTTAATTGGCTGCAAATGAACACACCGAGAAAGAGAACAAATAAGCATTAACTACAACTCAAAGTAGTGAGGGAAACTACAACTAAAAGCTATGAGGGAAATCTAGATACGAGAGAATTTAGAATTACAGTGAAGAGAACAAAAATCATCTTTAGCCAGTGGCAAATCTCTACAGGGTTGTGAGATAGATAGAGGCTTACCGATATAAGCATGCTAGATAGATAGAAGCTTCCTGTATTATAACCATCACCACTTTGCTTTAGCTGTATACATGTCTTAAATCAACTGTAAATTTGTTCAGTCACCGGAAGAGACATCTACCCAGCATAAGGCTTTATGAGATAGATAGAGGCTTACCGGTATAAGCATGCTAGCTTGATCACGAACGGTTCACTGATGTACATATCAAAGCCATCTATAGATCTGTATATATGTTTCACAGATTTGCTATGACCACCTAGCAGTGGTACTGACTGTAGGAGATATAACTCTAGACAACCAATTCAGGAGTTAGTATTTGTTTTGTGTTGGCCAATACTATTTCAATGGTTCTGTGTGGAAGATGTCAAAACAATTTTTTTAGTTGTTGCTTGCCTTGCAAGAACTGATGGAGAAGTTAAAGATGTCATCCCCTGTGGAGTTGATGAAGATTGCTATTGCTAACTTAAATGATTCCTCTATTTCACTGGATATCCACTACCATGCACTGCAGGAGCTTTTAGTTCTTGTTGAGCGTATCTCTCAACAATGCTAATGGTAAATATGTGCTTGTTTGCTAAATGTTAATATAGTTGAATGCTCTAAACCTCATCCTTAGAAATCCAAGTCATGTATGAGCATGTAGTTACAGATACAAATGCCCTTTTTATAACTTTTTTCCATAAGGGAGAGTATGTGCAGGTAAGTTATTTTAATTTTGGCAGCTTCAGTTCTTGCTTTATTAACAGTATGCCAATTTCAACAGACGGAGGTCATAACGTTGTCGTCTCATATAATGGAATGAGCAACAATTTTATCAGGTGAATATGGCTATCTATTTACCTTGCTTTTAAACAAAAGGAATATACATTTTTTGATAATGGTTGTTATTCACTCTGGCCTTGTTCTAATTGGAGTCTGACACAAAATCTGAGTTCTGATCCACCCTATTATGGACAACTGTGATATATGGCAATAGAAAAATTGTCAGTTCAATATGAATGAACTACATCTCATCAAAGAAATCTAATTTCATTTTTTTGAGCGGAGATGGCATGATGTGCCTTCCTCCGAGGGCCCCTCAGCCATGTCGATGATCTTTGGCATCCACTTTTAGGTGTGGACCATCATGAGGAGGAGCTCTGGATTGATAGCTGGTTGGATGGCATGATGCGCCTTCAGATGTAGATAGGTTTGGAGACCTATCATCATCTCAGTCAAGCCTTCACTTCTAACAACCTATGTTGCAGATGTCTATATGTTATTAGTATTGTATTATATATGTTGTCAGCAACAAGGGTGTTGTTCTCCACTAATACTTGTATCAAAAGAGGTTTATCAAACAACATAAGGTTCTGTTAAAAAAACTAATGTAGCACACTTTCTTTATGATGCCTAAAATAAGATGGGCATTATGTAGATATGTGTTGATATATAAAATCGTAAGCTCTTCTGTTAGAATATGATAATGCACCATGTATATTTTTTCTTCATTTTCTTGATCCAACATTTGGTCAATTTAGTCAAAATAATTTTAGAGGTTAGTATATATATATATATATATATATATATATATATATATATTCAATTATATATGTAGTTGTATGGTAATTAGTGGAGTTGCAATGTAATTATCCATAAAGGAAACCATTGGAACCTAATTTAAGGGAGTACCAGTTTGTGATATCTTTCGGTGGTTCTAATTTGCACACCCGAATGTTGCCGTAGCGTTAGCATGGGCACACTATTATATAAATAAATAAACATCGTACTATAGACTGGTCAAACCGATTACATATTGATTACAGGTTAATCTTAATTACTGATTGATCCTGCCATTCTCCTTGATTGAATATTGCCTACCATGTGATAGAGGAATCATGATAAAATAGAAAGTAGAAAATTATTGTGCTATCCATATACACATTGTATGTTTGCATACACCAGCATATATGGCAACGAGTAAAAGGAAAGAGAATTAACACAGAAGGAAAGAGAATTAATACAAAAGGAACCTCTTTGCATTTCTGAGAACCTTACCAAATCTGCCTACATTTAATTACTTCCCCTCTTTGCATTTGCAAAAAAGGATAGCTTTTTCCTCCTTTCATTTGGTTTCACGCTCACGTATTCCATCGCCCTCGCTTGCTGTTTCTTGCTGAAATTGCCCTTGGGTCTATTCATTTTGAACCATAGTTGATGTCATCTGTGTTCCATGGCTCAGCCTCCCAATCCCAAGAGAAGGTCCCTACCTCTCCCTGACTGGAGATCCGACCTGCCAGAGGATCTCCTCGAGTCCATCGGGCAACATCTCATGTCAGGCCACGACGTGGCGTCCTTCTGATCCGCTTGCTCCCCATGGCGCGCCGCCGTCCCATTCGTGACCTTTGGGCCGCACCTGCTGCTCTCGTTCGACCCTGACTTGGACCGCGCCGGCTTCTACTACATCCTGGAGAAGAAGGTCTTGTCTAAGACGCTGCCCGACGTGCGCGGCAAGGTGGTGTGCGGCTCCTTGTGTGGGTGGCTGGCACTCATGGACGAGGCGGCATCCTTAACGCTGCTGAATCCATTCACCGGTGCCCGTGCCCCCCCCCCCCCCCCCCGCGTTGAGCTCCTGCCAGCAGGCGAACACGTTGCGACGACGTCCTCATCAGAACACGTGTTTAGGGTCCACGGCTGGTGGGTCCTCCATCCCACCAATGGCTATGGGGACACGGATGCCGTAGGCAGAGCCATCAAGCTAGAAGACATGAGGGACGTGTTCTTCTATGAGATCGTGCTCTCGGCGCCGCCTAACGCCACCGGCCACGAGTGCGTGGCCATGGCCATGCTTGGGTGCTCCATGGAGGTCGCGTTCTGCCAGGTTGGAGTCAACAGCGCATGGATGCTGCTCGACACCAAACTAGACTTCTCCGTGGGGTCTATCGTCTACTGCCAAGACAAGTTCTTGGCGATCGACTGCACTGGAGAAATCTCCGTCTGTAGCAGCAACACCGCCAGAGCTACTCCAACCGCGACGCTGCTGCCATCGCTGTCGCCACCTGCGGGGCTCTACCACCACAACTACCTGGAATCAAACGGTGAGCTGCACATTGTGGGTGCCATGGTGAGCACGTTCCACGAGACATAGAGCTTCACCTATAGCAGCGCGATCTACAAGTGCAACCTCCACGACCATACGCCGGAGTGGTCCAGGGTGAGGGACATCGATGATCATACACTATTCATGTCTAAACATTTCAATGAAAGCTTTAGTGGAACAAGTGTATCCAAGTACAAGGAGAACAAAATCTACATATCTGAGCTATTGTATGGGGATCGATACGACTTGGTCCATCGATTGGAGATCGTTGATATTGCTACCGGCGCATCCAAAGTGAAGCCCATCCAGGAAAAGATGCAGGGTTCCGAGGCTCTAGGTTGGATTCGACCCAATCTCTAAAAGGATCATTGCAAGACATCAATCATCTCATAGCTTCGGACAATATCGTAAAGCTACTAAAAACTATAACCGTGCCCTCACCTCAAACATTGTCTAGATAAATGGATTATAATGAAAGAAATGGATATTGAAGATTTCTTCCTGCCAATATAAAATATTATCTTAGCCGCATCACGGAAAGGTCTATAAAGTAGAGTTTGTGAGCCTGCGACGCCGCGCACTCCGTGACTGTGTTAAATTCATAAACTTTGCTTTTTAAATTAAATGTCACTTTAACGTTGATATTTAATTTTTACAGTATTGTTATCTTATCGTGCGATCTGTGTATTTTTAGTATAAATTGTTAGTTATCCTGTAGCAATGCACGAGCACGCTACCTAGTATACCGATAAAAAAGAATAGTCCTATATACGGGATTCAAACGACACCCCTTTGTAACCCTAGTCTATTGCCACCTAAAAAGTGAGAGGAGGTTTCATCCACAAGTACTTCATGTGCACCCCGTTCCACAGGCACCGGTGCATCTACGTCTATGATACGAAAACATCTAAGATCAATGTAATTCCGTATAATATATGTATATTTGTCTTTCTTCTCCTTTCTTTTCCTTTTAACATACTCCGTATAAATTGGAAGCGGAGTTGCTCGCTGGTGGAACGAACGATCGCAACGACCCATACCCACAGATCGATTGGCCATGCTTCGCTTCAACATGCGCACTCCTTAGCTCCAGCATGTGCCAGCGGCAGCGGCCACCCTACAACCTAATGTCGTGTGTAGTCCTAGCGTACGCAGAAGCGCCCATCTCACCATGGACACAGGCGACACGGTGCGGTAGTTGCGCTGCTGGCGGCGCTCGCCACGCTCTGCGATGTGCTTGCCATGTGCTCCGCTTCGCCCCGCACGCGCCTCTACCTCTAGCCTATGCCGCCGGTGGCGGGCACCTACCAACGCTCGCCCCACTCGCCCATCAGCGCGTGCCTATACACGTGTGGCCACGCGTCTGCGCCCCGCTCGCCTCGTGCGTGTGTGGCCACATGTCTACACCCCACTCGCCCTCGTGCGAGAGCAACAATGTAGGAAGGACATGCCACGGGTAGAATGGACAGACCTACTGCCCACACTGAGTCCGTTGAGTGGTGATTCGCGTGATGCCCACATGTAAGAACGTGGCCCATTAGTCTACCAAAAAAAAGAAGGAAAACCTGGATGAATTTACAAATAGTTTAGGGTTCTGGGTTCCTAATGTAAAAAGTGTTTATTAGGTTTTTATTAATTTTGAAAACGTATAATAATAAGTCACACAAATACTAATTTAAAAAATAAAACCAATTTTGTTAGGTTTCTGTATACCAGAAGATATACATGGTATATGTCATATAAAGGTCATGAAATATGCTTTATGTAATCAAATTTATGTATTTCTTAATATGTTTGCCTCAGAGCATCTTCAAGAGTCCCCAAAACACTCTCCCAATCCTTTGATTTTTGACAAGATTAAATTTTTTTTATCTTCAACAGCTCCTGATCCCACCTCCTAAAATACGTGGTCGCGCGGATCCTACGTGCGAACGCCAGGTTTACCGGGAGTTCCGACGTTCCTCTCTCCCTCACGCACAGCGTCGGGTTGATCAGGCTGCAGATCACCACGAGGTTGCCGACATCCTTGGGCTCGACGCCCATCTTGGCGAGCAGAACCTCTCTTCTCCGTGAATGTGCGGTGGCACTTGAAGCCCGAGCTGCCCTGGGCTACTACAGCAACAGCTTTGTGCTTAGGTGCACCGAGTCCATGGTGGCCCAGCTGACCTCTTCGTCGCCAAGGTGCTACGGATCCTGCTCGTCGGCATGCTTGTCATAGCTCCCAGCTCGGCCGTGCGGCCCTCTGCTCGCCCGCTGTGGGGGTATGGCCCCCGATATCCATGGCAGACCACATGGGCTGTGCCCTTAGGGGCGGCCCAGCCCATAAGACGAAGCCTTGTGGGGCACAACTCTGGTCGGTGCCTTTCGCAAGACATCTGGAAGATATGCCAAAGATACTACGAGATCTGTTAGGATATGTATGATCCCAAGATCAGTTATTACTTTATGGTTATCTCTTAGATCTAACCGACTTTTAACCCTGCTCCCCGGACTATATAAGGCGGGCAGGGACCCCCTCCAAACATACGTAATATTATATGATAGCTAATACAAACCAACAGACCATAAGAGTAGGGTATTATGTCATACTGACGGCCTGAACCTGTCTAACTCGTGTGTCTCTGTTGCTTTCTTGTTCTTGATCTCACGCTCCCCTGCTGATCAATCTACCTTCGTAGGATACCCCTCGGAGGACTGCCGACGATATTCTATCAAAAGTTGGCGCGCCAGGTAGGGGTGTGCGCTTGATCCCATGGCGAGCCAGATGGACCTCAAATCAACAACGTGTTCTCATCGTCAATATCGTGGAGATCAATGTCGGTCCACGACGATGATTCATCGCTGGCTACACTAGCCTCCACGACAGTAGATCCGATCTCGGAACCACCTCTGAGGTCGTTTTCACCAACAACTCACCGCCCGCCAGGTGCTCGTTGTCAATCCCAACCAGATAACACCATACATCGCTGACCAGACTTTCTGTCTAAAGCTAAGTCATGTTTTAATAGTCTTCTAAATATTCTCCAATCTCCGTATATCACCATGACGTTTCTCCGAGCTATTTTCTCTATATTTGCTCTCCAAACGATTTTTTGAACCCCCGAATAGTCATGTTGATGCTCGGATGCCTCCAAAGATGGCCTTGTCTCCGGCTCCTCCCTACACGTGCTACGGGCTCTGCGCTCTGCGTTATGGGTGGTCGACAGCGGCTCCTTGGTCATGCCTGTTCCTCCTACACATGCACGGGCTCCACGCTCCGTGTTATGGTTAACGGGCTAGCTAGGGCTAGAGACTCAGCTACACACTAACTGTTCGGGCGGTTTATATTAAATACATCTTCGCTCCAACTGATCATCAAGCTACATACACTATTTTTTCTCCGGAGTTCATATATTTTTACATCATGTACTTTCTGTTCTACATATTTGTATTACAGGATCATCATCCAGGTGATCGGACCACCTGGTGCTTGGACTTCTCCACCGATCAACTGGTCGGACCTCTAGGTTCATGGACTTTGTCGCCGACCAGTTGATCGAACTATTCACCGGTTGCTTCTACTCAATGCTCACTTCACTGCCGACCAGTTGACTAGACTGTTCGTCGCTCGTGCTTCATCGCCAGCGACATCGGGGACTCCTTGGTGCTCGGTTTCTTCGTGCTTGAGGAGTAAGTGGGCACACTTCACCGCACGGACGTCGCCAGCTACGCCGGGGTCTCCTCGGTGCTCGGACCTCGCCAACTTCGCCTGGGACTCCTCGGTGCTCTAACATCACCGCCTACGCCGGGGACTCCTCGGTGCTCGGTCATCACCAGCGATGCTGGGAACTCCTCGCTCCTTGGTGCTCGGACCTCGCCAGCTTCGTCGGGGACTTCTCAGTGCTCGGACATCGCCAGCTTCGCCGGGGACTCCTCGGTGCTCGGACATCGCCGCCTACGCCGGGGACTCCTCGGTGCTCGGTCATCGCCAGTGACACCGGGGACTCCTCGCTCCTCGATGCTCGGACATCACCAGCGACGCCGGGGACTCCTCACTCCTCGGTGCTTGGTCATCGCCAGCGACACCAGGGACTCCTCGCTCCTCGGTGCTCGATCATCGCCAGCGATGACAGGACTCCTCGCTCCTCGGTGCTTGGACATTGCCGACTTCACCGGGAACTCCTCGGTGCTCAGACATCGCCTCCTACGTCGGGGACTCCTCGCTCCTCGGTGCTCGGTCATCGCCAGTGATGCCGGGGACTCCTCGCTCCTCGGTGCTCGGACATCACCAGCGACACCGGGGACTCCTCGCTCCTCGGTGATCGGGCATCGCCAGCGACGCCGGGGACTCCTCGCTCCTCGGTGCTCGGTCATCGCCAGCGACGCCGGAGACTCCTCGCTCCTTAGTGCTCGGACATCGCCAGCGACGCCGAGGACTCCTCGCTCCTCGGTGCTCGGACATCACCAGCGACGCTGGAGACTCCCTGCTCCTCGATGCTCGGTCATCGCCAGCGACACCGGGGACTCCTCGCTCCTCGGTGCTCGGACATCGCCAGCGATGCCGGGGACTCCCTACTCCTCGATGCTCGGTCATCGCCAGCGACGCCGGGGACTCCTCGCTCCTCGGTGCTAGGTCATCGCCAGCGACGCCGGGGACTCCTCGCTCCTCGGTGCTCGGACATCACCAGTGACGCCGAGGACTCCTCGCTCCTCGGTGTTCGGTCATCGCCAGCGACACCGGGGACTCCTCGCTCCTCGGTCCTCGGACATCGCTAGTGACGCCGGGGACTCCTCGCTCCTCGGTGCTCGTTCATCGCCGGCAACGCCGGAGACTCCTCGCTCCTCGGTGCTCGGTCATCGCCAGCGACGTCGGGGACTCCTCGGTGCTCCCTTGGTGGTTGGATTTTGCTATGTCTCGTCAGTGTGCTATCAAGCTGCTTCATGCTGTTCGGATCAGGGTGCTGATCTTAGACAACACGTCTAGAGTCTTGATATGCGCATGTCAGACGACGTCAGCAAGTTTTCAGACTTCTATTTCTTTGACCCTGCTACAAGATTTATTCTTCATCTTCCAACAGGCTCGGGGACTAAGTGGGCACACTTCACCTTGCGGTGAATGTGCTTGTTCTCATCTCGTGGCTACGCCCGGGGACTGGCTGCCTGCTCGGCTGGTCTTCTACTTTTTGACCCTGGCACCACGTAACTACGTCACCTACTGTCAGGCTCGGGGACTAACTGTTGGGGTATGGCCCCCGGTATCCACGACAGACCACATGGGTTGCGCCCTCAGGGGCGGCCTAGCCCATAAGACAAAGCCTTGCGGGGCACGACTCTGGTCGGCGCCTTCCGCAAGACATCTAGAAGATATCCCAAAGATACTACGAGATCTGTTAGGATATGTATGATCCCAAGATTCCTGTAATCAGTTATTACTTTCTGGTTATCTCTCAGATCTAATCGACTTGTAACCCTGCTCCCTGGACTATATAAGGCGAGCAGGGACCCCCTCCAAACATACGTAATATCATACGATAGCTAATACAAACCAACAGACCACATGAGTAGGGTATTACGTCATACTGACGGCCTAAACCTGTCTAACTTGTGTGTCTCTGTTGCCTTCTTATTCTTGATCTCACGCTCTCCTGCTGATCAATCTACCTTCGTGGGATACCCCTCGGAGGACTGCCGACGATATTCTGTCGACACCCGCGCCGGTGCTGCTGTGCCCGTTGCGGCCCTATGCTCGCCCGTGCCGGTGTAGCCGCCGCCGCCGCGCCCAAGGCTGCGCGTCGTGGCTACTACTGTGCGACTTGTACGTGCTTGTTCTCAGGTACGGGCACAAGGCAGCAAGGGCACCATCTACGTGCTTCTCCTCAGGAGGAAGAAGATGATCGTATTAACGAAAATGCCATTGAATAATTAGAATATGCTTTTGGAATATGTTTTTAGTAGTGAATTATTATAAACTCTCGGAGATGTCTTGTTTAATCCTTTCCATAGGAGTTGTTAAACTAGACGTTTTTAGAAAAAAAAAAGGGGATATGCTCTGTACCACAGGCCACGTGCATCCTTATACACGTTGATACAAGTTCGTCGCCCCGTTCAACAACGCACCGACCAAATATTCGGCGGCTTTGCGGCTGCGGCGACCGGCGAGCGTAATCAAGCCCAAATCCAATCCGCTGAAGGAATCCCTCGCCGAGATCGATCCCTCCGATTGGATCTTGGATGGATCGATCTGACGCTATGGCTCCCGGCGGCTCCTCTGCGAGCCCCGACAGGAATGCCTCCAGCTGCGTTCTGCTCGACGTCCGTGCCTACAGCGCCGCCGTCAGGAACGCCTCCACTGCAAGTTCCAAGACGAGCACCGGCCATCCCATCGAGGTGACCTTTTGCATCGCGCGGCCGCCAGACCTGTCCTACTTCTCCGTCCACTGCCCCGCTCTGGAGACGATGGTACGCGATGACTCCTCTCTGCGCCCCAAAGCCACCGGCTCGGACGCCGATCTCGTGCTGTTCCGCGTCCCCGTCAACACCATGGGCAAGTTATCGTATCGTGAAAACGACTACTTCGTCTACAGGGCACACCCTCAGCATCCGAAGCTGGATCTGATCCCGAAATCGCCGCACGCTTGCTTGGGAGACAACGAGATCGCGGTAATGAGCTGCGCGCGCTGACGGCTAGCAGTACATTGTGGTCGGTCTGAAGATCTGTTGTGGCGATATGACCACCTTTGGCCTGCAACTATACCGCTCCAAACCAGATGGGGGGAAAGGGTGTTGGAACTACCAGCTGCTATCTGTGGAGGAGCCACTGAGGGACAGGGTCTGCCCGATCCCTGATACGGCCTGTACCACATGACAAACAAGGTGATCATTCTTGGAGGTCCCAAAGGCACGGTTGGATGGGTTGATCTCTGGCGTGGCATCATCCTTTGTGACGTGCTTGAGGAGAGCCCCAAGCTCCTGGACATGCCGTTTCCATTGCCAGCCAAAGGCAATTGGAGATGCTTCCTCAATTCCTGTGCAGACCATGGCCGTGATGTCACTGTCAGCCAAAACAGGGACTACATCAAGTATGTTGAAATGGAATTCGTTTCGCCAAGAATGGTAATGTTATGGTCGGCATGACGTATGAACGTCGAGCCAAGGAGCAACGTGCCTGAGCACGGGCACCATCGGCCAGGGGCCAAGGTTCCAGACTTGGTCAGCTATCAGTTTGTTTAGATTTGATTTGGTTACAAGTTTCCTTCATTTTAGCGTCAGGTTGTTGGGTCAGATTGTATAAGAGTCAAACGTTGCAACTTAATAAGATTAGCCTGGGATTGTGTCATCTTGACACCCTTGGGCGCCGGCACCCTAACCCTATCTCTCTCTACCCCCCTCGCTTCCTCCAGCGCCGCCACAGCGCCTCGCCACCGCCAGCACCAGAGTCAGCCCCTCCACTCTCCTCCATACGCATTACGTAGCAAGACTAGGCGCCATACCAACCTGGTATCAGCTCCATCGCTGCCCATGGATTCCACCGCTTCCACCACTGTTCCATCGCCGTCGATCCCACCCGCATCCACCACCAGCCCCACGGCGGGCGTGTCGCTGCCCCTGGTGAACACGACGCCGCCCGCGTCGCCGCCCACCCTGGCCTCGATCGCTGAGATGTTGGCCAGCATGCAACTTTAGATGACCGCCATGAACAACCACCTGGCGGATCAGGGAGCGCGTCTTTCGGCCCTCGACGGCAGACCGGCGTTCCCTCACTTCGGCTTGCCAGGGTTTGGGGGCGTCCCTCGCCTGCCAGCGTCCTCCTCACCGGTGATCACGGAGATCGCGGCCACCACTGCGGACTCCTCCGCCTCGGCACCGGTGGCACCGTCCATGCCGCTGTCCCTTCCGGCGCCACCACATCCCCAGCAACCGGCCGCGGCCCCACCGGGTTACCACCAGGCATCAACGCCACCGCCCCGGGGGGGGGGGTGCCGATCACTCAGATCAGGTTTCCGCACTCCCCGTCGCCAATTCCAGGGTTCGGGCCCATGGCTCCTATGCCGCTCCCGGCCTCCGCTCACATGGCCCCATCACAACTGTACCCCCCGCCGCCATCGGAAGGGGAGTCTGCCATGGTGCCGAAGTACCACAAGATCACCGTCGACACGTACGATGGCCGCGATGATCCTCTGGGGTGGCTCAACAAATGCGAGCAGTTCTTCCACGGACAGCTCACTCGGGAGGTCGACAAGGTGTGGATGGCCTCATATCACCTGAAGGGAGTTGCCCAGCAGTGGTACCTTGTACTGGAGACTGACATCGGCCGCCCAACGTGGCCGGATTTCCGTCAATACTACCTACAGCGCTTCGGCCCTGCCCTCAACACCAACCACCTGGCCGACCTAGCCAGGCTACCGTTCGGCGCCAACATGGATGCATACATGGAGGCGTTCCAGGCTAGGGCAGTGCACGCGGGGGACCTCACCACGCTGCAGTGCGCTAAGCTCTTCACAGGTGGCCTCCCTGACTACATTCGGGTGGATGTTGAGCTGCACCAGCCCCAGAACCTTCAGCACGCCATGTATTTGGCTCGAGCCTTCGAACGTCACAACGCGCCACAGCGTCCGGCCCTTCCCGCTCCCCAGCGGGCCGCACGCCGCCCGGGGGCCGCTCCGTCGACCATGCTAGCTTCCGCGCTGGGAACCACGGCCGACTCCACCAAGGCATTCAAGCGGCTCACACCCGAGGAGATGGCAGAACGCCGAAAGCTCGGCCTCTGCTACAATTGCGATGAGCCATTCGCTCACGGGCACAAATGTGCCCGTTTGTTCTACTAGGAGGCTCCCGATTACATCGTGGAGGAGCCGGAGGACCTCGACGACGCGCCGCACCTGGCTGAAGAGGCCCAATTCGACCCGAAAAAGCCGATGATCTCTCTGTCCGCGGCGACGGGAATTCGAGCGCGCGACACCATGCAGCTGCGCATCAAGATTGGCACCCACGAGCTCACGACACTCTTGGACTCGGGGTCGACACACAACTTCATCAACCCTGAGGCAGCACGCAGCGCCGACCTTCAGTTCTCAGACAGCGCGGGCGCCCACGTCATCGTCGCAAATGGTGACCGCGTTGACTGCCAGGGCCTCGCGCGCGGCGTTCAGCTGCGGATCGACACCGAGCAGTTCACGGTGGACTGTTTCTCCATCCCCTTGGCGCTGTACGACATGGTTCTCGGCCTCACGTGGTTGAGGTCATTGGGGCCCATCCTCTAGGACTTCGCCACACTATGCATGGTGCTCTCCTTCCGTGGTCGCCGGGTGGTGTGGACCGGTGTCGACGCGCCGGCCGCGACGTCCCCGACAACCCTGTTCACCACAGACCTCTGCATCGACAAGGGCTCCGAGCACGCCCTCCTCGACCTGCTGCTGGACGCCTACCAGGACGTGTTCGCCGAACCCGAGGGGCTTCCACCGGCCCGGGCGTGCGACCACCACATCCATCTGAAGCCCAACACCGAGCCAGTGGCGGTCCGGCCATACCGCTACCCCCAACTCCAAAAAGACGAGCTCGAGCTACAATGCGAGGCGATGCTCCGGCAAGGGATCATCCAGGCCAGCACCTTACCCTTCTCCGCGCCCATGCTGTTGGTGAAGAAGCAGGACGGCTCGTGGCGCTTCTGTGTCGATTATCGGGCCTTCAATGCGGTCACGGTGAAAGACAGGTTTCCAATCCTAGTCGTCGAGGAGCTACTCGATGAACTCCACAGCGCCAAGTTCTTTACTAAGCTGGATTTGCGCTCCGGCTATCATCAGGTGCGGGTTGCTGCTGCAGATGTCCACAAGACGGTGTTCCGGACACACCATAGACACTTTGAGTTCCTGGTGATGCCTTTCGGCTTGTCCAATGCACCGTCGATGTTCCAGGCGCTGATGAACTACGTCCTCAAGCCGTTTCTCCGCCGCTGCGTCCTCGTCTTCTTCGACGACATCCTGATCTATAGCTCCTCCTGGATGGAGCATCTCCGACACCTGCGCGTGGTCCTCGACGTCCTCCGCGCGCACCGGCTCCACCTCAAACGGTCCAAGTGCGCGTTCGCCACCTCGGTGGTCCACTACCTCGGCCATGTCATCATGGGGGAGGGGGTGGCTATGGACACGGCCAAGGTGGCAGCTGTGCAGTCCTGGCCACGCCCTCACGCCGCGCGTGGCCTACGTGGCTTCCTCAGGCTGGCCAGGTATTACCGGTGGTTCATCAAGGACTATGGGATCATCGCCGCGCCACTAACGCAGCTGCTTCGCAAGGACGCATTCCTATGGTCGGACGTGGCTGACACCGCCTTCTCCACCCTCAAGGCTGCCCTCACCGCCGCACCAGTCCTACACCTTCCGGACTTCGATGCCACATTCATCGTGGACTACGACACCTCCAGATCGAGCTTCGGAGCCGTGCTGCATCAAGATGGCGCGCCCATAGCCTTCTTCAGCCGGCCGTTTGCCGCACGCCACCTCAAAGCGGCGGCGTATGAGCGCGAGTTGATCGGGCTTGTTTAGGCGGTGGACCATTGGAGGCCATACCTTTGGGGGCGGGCGTTCGTCGTAAGGATGGACCACTATGCCCTCAAATTCATGCTGGACCAGCGCCTATCTACAATTCCGCAACATCATTGGATTAGCAAGCTGTTTGGGTATGATTTCAGGGTGGAGTTTCGTCCCGGGCGCTCCAACGTCGTCGCTGAAGCTCTCTCCAGGCGGGACAGCGAGGAGCCACTGCTGTCTGTCCTTTCCAGGGCACACGCGGCCTGTTTCTCGGCTGTCTCGGTGCCGACCTTCTGGCTCTTCGACAATTTGCAATGAGAGGTGGACACCGACCCCGCCCTGCGCGCGCGTCGCGACGCCGTGGCCGCCGGAGACCACGGTGACTCCTGGTGTGTCCGCGAAGGGCTGCTGCTGCACAAGGGGCACGTCTTCATGCCCAGCTCATCGCCGATCCTCGATGACGTACTCCAGCTCGCCCACACAGGGGGCCATGAGGGCATCTAGAAGACGCTGCTCCGCCTCTGCACGGAGTTCTTCATGGAGCACGACCGCCACGTCATCGACGATTTCGTGCGAGCCTGCGCGGTGTGCCAGCGGAATAAGACGGAGACACTACACCCGGCCGGATTACTGCAGCCCCTGCCGATGCCATCGCGTGTGTGGGCGGACATCTCCCTCGACTTCATAGAAGCCCTGCCCAAGGTCCATGGCAAGAGCATCCTGCTCATGGTGGTGGATAGGTTCTCGAAGTACGCTCATTTTATTCCACTCGGCCACCCGTACACTGCCTCGTTGGTGGCCCGTGCCTTCTTCTAGGACATCATTCGGCTACACGGCTTTCCAGAGTCCATCATCAGCGACCGTGATCTGGTGTTCACGGGTCATGTGTGGTGCGACCTCTTCTGTCACGCCGGCGTTAAGCTCCGCATGAGTTCTACGTTCCACCCGTAGATAGATGGGCAGTCCAAAGCTATCAATAAGACCATTACCATGTATCTTTGATGTCTGACAGGTGATCGCTCATGTGACTGGCTGGATTGGCTCCCATGGGCCGAGTTTTCCTACAACTCAGCCTACCACACGGCGCTCCAGACCTCCCTGTTCTAGGTGGTGTATGGTCAGCCGCCCCTAGACTTGCTGCCCTACGGCCCAGGGCAGGCGCGCACGGAGGCGGTGTTCCTTGAGGAGGTGCGTGCTCATCTTCTCCAAGCTCAAGAGCACGCCCGCAGGTTCTACGACGCCAACCACCGCGAGCTTGAGTTCACCGTCGGCGATTGGGTACTCCTTCGGATGCTCCACTGCCACACGAAGAATCTGGTACCTGGCGGCCGGGGCAAGCTGGCGCCCAAGTACGCCGGCCTGTTCTAGGTGACCGGCCACATCGGCGAGGTGGCCTATCATCTTCAGCTTCCTGAGGGCGCACGCATCCACGACGTCTTCCATGTCGACGTCCTAAAGCCATTTAGGGGTACACCGCTGTCGATGTTTTACCACCGATAGCCTACCACGGGGGTACTCGAGGTAGTATGTTCGGGCTTCAGCATATGCAGAACTCGATGGTGAACGCAAGAGACAAACGACTTATCTTGGTTCAGACCCTCGATCGTTGATCGAGTAACAACCCTACGTCTAGCCGGCGTTATCCTCTATGTTGGATTGATTAAGAAGTGTCGTACAATTATTGTTCTATTGTCTCCTTCCCCAGGAGCCCTGCCCTCCTTTATATAGTCAGGAGGCTAGAGTCCTAGTCGGTTTACAATAAGAGATCCTAGTAGGATTACTGAATAGTACTACTACTAAGATCACATGGGAAGAATCCTAGTTGGACTAGATCTTCTCTCTCCCTTGTGGGGTATCCTGTGGGTCCCGCATCGACAAGCCTCTGAGCACTTCATGGTTGAGCTCTGAAAGTCTCATTTTGCTCCTTCAGGTCTTGTTGAGTAGGAACTAACGTCATCTGAGTGCTTTCTGGAGTGAAACCTTGTAGCGCTTCTTGGGATCTTCGAGTGGTGAGTGCTTTTTGAAGAAAAAGTACATCCATCTGGTTGTATCCCCTGAGCCTCTTGCTATTTGGAACAAGGAGCTAGAGGATCTTGTCTTGAAGTTGCTCTGATTGTTCGTTGAAGTTTTATCAAAAAGAACTCGAATATGGCTCGTTCTAGGTTCTTTTTGTCGTAATGTCTTGAAGTGGTCTGCGTTGAGGAAGTCTTTTGGTGACGTGCGTTTTTTTGAAGAAAAAGTGCACTCACTGAGTGTAGCCCCCGAGCCTCTTGCTATTTGGAATAAAAAGTTGCAGGGTCTTGAATCTTTATGTTGTTTGAAAATTTGTGTTCTAAAGTAGTCCCCGAGACTTGGATTATGTCATCATCCAAGTAATTTTGTGGCATATTTCCGAAGCAGTCCTTTAGTCTTGGATTAAACCATCATCCGAGTAGTTTCGCAGCATGCAGCCTCCGAGCGTATATGTGTGTTGTTTTGTTCAGGAAGAACTCGGATGCGAGGTCTTGGCGTATTCTTTGATAGTCTGCTGTTGTCAGATGTAGTTGTATGGTGGTGGTTGAGTGTAAATGCCTTTTGTTCATGGGTTGTACTGTGCTGGTATATTCTTCCGAATATGCTCGTCTTCGAGTACTGTTCCCTCTCGCCTGAGTCTTCCATTATTGAGTCCTGTCTTTTCACTGTGTCCTTTGTTAGGCTTATTTCGTTGGTACTCCTAGTCCATGTGCGCCGCGCCTTTGATCTATAAATACTATCCAGAGTGCTTGTTTTCATCCATTGGACATTCTGTTGAAACCTTCGTGGTCATGAACATGGTAGTTTGTGAAGTAGAGCAGCCCCCGAGCATATTTTGTAGTTCCTGTGTGTCTTGTCGTAGCTGGAGGAAGTCTTGTGATAGGGATTAGAGGTAGGCTAATCCTATGACAGCATTGTACCAGGATGTACATGGCGATAGTTGGAGAAAGTCTTGTGATGTGGGCTTCGTTCCTTCATCTAGCAGTTCTGGGTTGATCTTCATCGCCTATCCTAAGACTATTCGGTGCAGATCAACACCATATCTAGCATCACATCGGTCTTGGGTAGACAGATGCCCGTCGGCCTTCTCTGCTCCATGTTGTCCTGCCGTGCTGCTGATTTCCGCCTTGGATGCACTGCGTCCGTCCTTTGAAGAAAATAGTGTAGCTGATGGCGGTTTATCCTTCCGAGTAGCAATTTGGGACACGTAGTCATTCCAGAGCCTAGCCGTGTCCGTGTTCCTCTTTGCTACTTTGCTTTTTGTGGTACCGAGTTCGTTGGGTCTTGTAAGATTTGTAATCTTCTATTTTTGAAGTCGCTTGTAGTGGAATGAATCTTGTCTTCTGAGTTGTCCTTCACTTCTCTACTGTGATCCCTGTCATTCATGAGATTACCGAGTTCTTTCTTAAATAACCGGGTTCTTTTGTTCCTTGCAAGGTGGCCCTTTGTTTCTTCTTGGTTGACGGGTTGTTCTTGTAGTGATCTGATAACCCTACCGTGGTGCTGGACGGATAAGTCTGAAATCTGCCCATTGGATTGTACCATTGTGTGGATTTGTGCCCTTCGTCGTTTTAGCTGCGTCGGTAAATGGACCGTTGCGTTCTCACACGGTGTTTTAACAGGCCTGGTGGGCCATTTCTGACGCTGTAAAATTTATTTATAGACCCTTCGTCCTCTTTTTCTTTACTGCCTTTCTTTTGCCTTCAAACCCTAGCTCTTAATCATCCGCCGTTGCCATTGCCACCGCCATCCTTAGCGCCGCCATCTAGCTTCATCTTCCCCAGTACCTTTTTGCTTCTGCTAGTTCATGGTAAGAAGAAAACCGCGAGCAAGTCCCAGGCACCTTCGTGGATGAGGAGTCGTCCCTTTCTTTGATCGAGAACCAAGAGTTCGTGGCCATGAGGGCTGCTCAGAAGGTTTGGCCGGCTCCAACAACAAGCGAAGATCAGCTGCGCGAGCTCGTCAGCGACGGCTTGATCCAAAGCAAAGTCATCGCTGAATGGAGAGTTCCGGGTGAGCATCGGGTTCCTACTCTGGGTCCCTGGTGAGATTATCCCCTTCGTTTCCTTTGTCCATGCTGGGCTTTGCCTTCCTACTTTCGCCTTCCTTCATCAGTTTCTTAGTTATTTCAGGGTTAGTCTGAACCATCTAACCCCTAATGCCATTCTCCATCTTTCCATTTTCGTTCATCTCTGTGAAGCTTTCCTTGGAATCTCTCCTTCTCTATCTCTTTTTCGCTACTTCTTTCGTCTGAAACCTCAACCCCGCCATGAAGAAACCAGCGTTCTTGGCGGTTGTGGGATTCAGTTTCGCTAGGGTCTTAAGAGCAAGTTCTTTGACTATGACCTGGTTGATTTTGTAAAAGATTGGCATGCCGACTGGTTTTATGCTGCCAATTTGATCCCTTCCCTTGTCGTCCACTCTAGATCTGGTCCTATGGTGAATGACCGATGGGACAAGAAACTTGAGTCACCTGCTGAGATTCAAGTGATCCAGCCACTCCTTAGGATTAGCATGCTGAAACAGCAGGGTTTAACCGGTTTCGGTATTGTTTCAAGTTTTCTTCATCGTCGAGTTTAGCCTTTGAAAGAGCGGGAGCACCTTGGCTTCGAGTATTCTGGGGCCGAGGATCCTTCACGCATGGTCCCAGCTCTTGAGCTGACCGATGAGGAGGTACTTGAGCATCTCCAGAAGATGCTGAAAGGAGTGAGCGTTATTCCTCCTGCTGTCTTCGAGTTCTCTGCCAACAACCCGCCCCCAACTGTGAGTTGTTTACCTCTTTGTTTGGGTACTTTATGTACTCTTGCTGCATCCATTTTTGCTTAGCTTTTCCTTGTCTTGCTATTTTATCCTTTTTCGTAGGAGCTTGGGCGGAACTTTGTTGACCCGATCCCTCTTGATGTTCTCCCTGCCGTGGTGGAGATTGGGGATAAACTTGCTGGAACTTCTGCAACTAGTAAGTCCCCAACCTCCACAGCGCTTCCTGGAGTTTCTTCCGGATTTGTTGATGTATATGAAGAATATGTTCCTCGTCTAGTCCCTCGTGGTCCTCGTAGTGTCCCAAAGTGGGGGTGAATGGATGGGTCTTCATCTGGCCTGCCTGTCTCTAAGAAGCCTCGCAAACCAAGTACTCTTTCAGGTACTCCAGTTGTTGCTAGCATGCTCTTAGGTGAGCACATTTAATACTCTTTGTTCCTTTGTTTTCCTGTTTTTCTCTTGAGCCGAGTACTTTTTATTCTTTTTTCAGCAGGTGCTCTGGTTTCCTTGGTTGAGGGAGAGGAGGATGATGAAGTGCCCCTCATCATGCGGTGGTGAGTTGTTTTCATATTCCTGTTGCATTGAATTTTTCTTCTTTGTCTTGACTTTTAGTTTTGAACTTTTTGAAGTAACCGGACATCGGGTACGAGTTCTTTTGAGGCTCCCGCGCTAACTTCTTCTGAAGCTCCGGTGTCGAGTTCTTTGGTAGGCTCGGTACCGAGCTCTACCGCTCCTCTAGTGTAGAGTTCTTCCATGGCTCTAGCCCCGGCTTCTCCCGTGGCTCCGGTATCTGCTATCCCGCTCCTGTCGTCGGGTGGCGGGGACGTTTTCGCCGTCATGGTCCCTCCTACGAGGCCTTCTTTTGGCTTTGTGAAGAAGAAAGTGGCTGGGTGAGTAGATTCTGGTTTCATCCTTTTGCTTCTGTCTTCCTTCTTCTGGTTCTCATCGGTGATTTCTTTTATCAATTTTCAGTCTTTCGTCTTCTCTTGTTTCTTCATCGACTTCTTCTCAACCTTCTGCCGTGCCATTGAGTTCCGAGCCTCAAGACTCGCAACATACTATTGGTGAAGTTGCTGTGGGGGCTTCGGAGCTACCTGGCGAAGTTGTGGACTTGGCTGCCCCGGAGGTGACTGTGGCCGTCGCGTCGGGTCCTTCTGAGGGATTGGCTTCAGCTTCCCGGGAGGTTGCTTTGGTCGTTCCTTCTTTGCCCCAGCCGGCCTCTCCTAGCCCTTCTCTTGCTTTCGGTGGTCCCTCTTTTACCGGTGACGTGGTGCAACAGTTCGATGCCACCCATCGGCTATCGAAGTTGACCGCAGCCTGGGGGAGCTTGGTGTCCTCTGTGACTTCTTTCGGGGAGAAGCTTTATGTAAGTTTTTCTGAGATTATTTCTTAGGCCATTTGTTTTGCCTTTGTCCTTATGCCTTATTTTTCTCTATCCTTAATTGTTTAGACTTTCTCTCGTGACCATACCGGCTTCTTCTTTTCGTCTAAAACCGAGAATAAGTTGTCCTCCGAGGTAAGTTCTCTGAAGACTGACCTACCGAGTTGGAGATTGAGCGTAAGTCGCATCAAAAAGAGGAAAAGGCTCTCCATGCCCGGGTGGTAGAGGTAGAGAAATAGAGAGACACTGTTGCCCAGGAGTTGGAGAAACAGAAAGATGCTACTATCCAGGAGGCTTCAAAGAACTCAGAGGCCGTGAAGAGCTTGGAAGTCGTGAAGAAAGAATGTAAAGGTATTCCGGGTTCTCTCTGTTTCTTTCAGTATTCAATCCTTTCCCTCTTGCTGACTTGTTGTTTGGTGTCTTGTCCAGCTCTCCGAGTTGAAGGAAAAAAGCTCTCGGAGGGCATCGATGAAATGAAGACTCTTGTTCGTACAAGTCATAACAAGGCTGAGGAGGTAATTACTCATGCTGAGGAAGAACTTGCACTTGCTAAGTTGATCAGGCATGGAGCTGATAAAGATCTTGTGCAGGCCCGAAAAACTATTGAAGACTTGTCTAGGAAGCTGGCGACGGCTACTGAAAATTGGAATGTTTTGTGGAAATCTTTTCATTCAGTAGCTGATGTTCTCCGGACTCCAGCGGATGACGGGCAATCTTGGGCTCAGTTCATTCCTCAGATTCCGACTCATTTCCAAGAGTTCGCGAAGAAGTGCGCTCAAGTATGTACCAAGAATGTGCTGGCCTAGGTCCGGGTCCTTGCTCTAGAGGCGCCTCTGTCCAAGATAGCAGAGGAAGCTGATAGCCAAGAATACCTTGATGCCATTTAGAGGATGGAGCCTGAGGTCGAAGGTTTAGCCAGCAGGGTTGTAGACAGTCTTAATATTAATATTTCCCTTCCTGATGACAATGCCTGATCCAATTGACCAGCCTCTTGTAATGTTACACTCCTCTTCAAATGAAGATTCTTTATTTTCGTTGATGTATTCTTTGCTCGGGTGTGGTCGGAGTTACTTGACTTGCTGAGTACTTTGTCCCATTTTTGTCTCTGCTCTGTAAACAACTCTATGCGTTATCCTGACGAAATCCCTCGATTTGTCGAGTACTTTTCTTTTCTTCCTCTTTTGTGATCCGTCGAGTGCTTTGTCCGTGCTATGACTTGTTAGATGTAGATCTTTGTGTTGACAACCTTTCGTCTGCGCTATGTAAAACGACTCGGCATAGAATGTTGCCTTGACAAACTTTGGCATCCGAGTGCTTTCTTGAGTGGTGCTTGTGCTTTTCTGAGGAAAAAGTATTCCTATCTGGATATAGCCCCCGAGCCTCTTGCTTTTCGGAACGAAGAGCTAGAGGGTCTTTTTGAGCTTAGTTTCGGTCGACTAGTTTTAGGTGTTAGCTTTTAGCTACCCTCATCGGCGGGCTCAAGCGTCTTTTCAGCTATTTTGCTCTCGGCCAGGATGCTTAGGCATGTTTTCTGCCATTTTGCTTTTTATTTTGGGTGTTAGCTTTTAGCTACCCTCATCGGCGGGCTCAAGCGTCTTTTCAGCTATTTTGCTCTCGGCCGAGATGCTCAGGCATGTTTTCAGCCATTTTGCTTTTTGTTTCGGGTGTTAGCTTTTAGCTACCCTCATCAGCGGGCTCAAGCGTCTTTTCAGCTATTTTGCTCTCGGCCGGGATGCTCAGGCATGTTTTTAGCCATTTTGCTTTTTGTTTCAGGTGTTAGCTTTTAGCTACCCTCATCGGCGGGCTCAAGCGTCTTTTCAGCTATTTTGCTCTCGGCCGGGATGCTCAGGCATGTTTTCAGCCATTTTGCTTTTAGTTTCGTGAAAACAACTCGTTGAAAGTCATGATAAGACATGCTGTGGATGAATATTATCTTTATTGATCATGAATATAAACTAATACATATGTTGTCGAGGAATATTGTCCTTTGTCGATTGTGAACGTTGGTCCCTTGTGGCTTGCATATCTGTTTTTTCTTGAGTTGTTTTTACGCGTAGAATCTTCTTAGCTAGTTGATGTGCCATGTATTGCTGACTTCTCTTCCATCTTCGGTTATTAACTTGTATGTGCCTGGTCCGGTGACTTTTGTGACATTGAACGGACCTTCCCATGGACTAAGTAGCTTATGTCGTCCGTCAGTCTTTTGTATCCTTCTTAGCACTAAGTCTCCGACTTGTAATGATCGAGGATGGGTACTCTTGTTGTAGTGTCGTCTTAATCCTTGTAGGTATCTGGCTGATTGGAGGGTAGCGTTTACTCTGACTTCTTCTAAGCTGTCGAGTTCTAATCTTCTTGTGTGTTCTGCTTCTCCTTCATCGTATTGTTCTATCTTTGGTGATGTCCAGATCAAGTCGGTAGGTAGTACGGCCTCTGACCCGTAAACTAGGAAGAAGGGTGAGTAGCCTGTTGCTCTGCTTATTTGAGTTTGTAGCCCCCATACTACTTTAGGTAATTCTTCAATCCATTTGGACCCATAGTCCACTAGTTCTTCATATAACCTTGGTTTTAATCTGGCTAGTATGAGTCCATTAGCCCTTTCTACTTGTCCGTTGGCTTCTGGATGTGCAACAGACGCATAGTCTATACTGAAACCACAGTCTTTTGCCCAGCTTTTGAATTCTATAGCTGTGAAGGGGGAGCCTAGATCTATGATGATTCGATTGGGCATGCCGAAGCGGTACATAATGTCTTGGATGAACTCGACTGCTTTGGTTGCGCTGTATTTCGCGAGTGGTTTGTATTCAATCCACTTGGTGAACTTGTCGATTGCTACAAAGATGTACTCGAAGCCGTCTTTTGCTTTCTTCAAGGGTCCTACTTGATCCAGCCCCCAACAGGAAAAAGGCCAAGCGGGTGGGATGCAGATAAGATTGTGAGCTAGTACATGGGCTTGTCTTGCAAACATTTGGCAACCTTTGCATTTTCTGACAAGTTCTTCTACGTCTTTCAAAGCGGTTGGCCAGTAGAATCCGGTGCGAAATGCTTTGCCAACCAGTGTTCTTGAAGCGGCATGATTTCCACAGCAACCTGAGTGTATTTCGTCTAGGATCTCTTTGCCTTCTTCAAATGAGACACATTTTAGGAGTACTCCTGATGCTGCTGCTCTTCTGTAAAGTCTATCTCCTACTAGAACGTAGTTTTTGCTTCTGCGAACAACTTGGGTGGCTTCTACTTTATCTGCTGGCAATTTATTTTCTTTGATATAGTCGATGAAAACTTGGCTCCATGAAGTGTTGATTACCAAGATCTGAAGGCCTTTAGCCTAAATTTCAAGGGTTGTCTCACTGGGTTGTTTGATAGAGAGAACTGATAGCTCTTATATGAATACGCCGGGTGGAACCTTCACTCTATCTGATTCGAGCTTGGCGAGGACATCAGCTGCAATGTTGGAATCACGCAGGACATGTAGAATTTCTAATCATTGGAAATGTTTTTCAAGTTTCCGTATTTCAGCACAGTAAGCACCCATGTTTTCTTTGGTGCAATCCCAATCTTTGTTGACTTGGTTGATGACTACTGCTGAATCGCCGTATACGAGTAATCTCTTTATTCTGAGGGTAATTGCCACTCGTAGCCCATGGATGAGGGCTTCATATTCTGCTTCGTTATTTATAGCTTGCCATAATATCTGAAGGACGTACTTGAGTTGTTTTCCTTCTAGAGAAATGAGGAGAACGCCTGCACTGGCTCCACCTAGTTTGAGTGACCCATCAAAGTACATCTTCTAGTGGTCAAGGATTGTATCTGATAATGGCTGTTGAATCTCTGTCCACTCGGCCACAAAATCGGTAAGGGCTTGAGATTTGATTGCTTTCCGTGGGGTGAAATCGATGTTAAGAGCTCCGAGTTCAACTGCCCACTTTGATATGCGTCCTGTCGCATCTCTGTTGTGTAAGATGTCTCCAAGCGGGAAGTCTGTCACCACTATGATCTGGTGGCTTTCAAAATAGTGGCGAAGCTTGCGTGAAGTGATCAATAGGGCATAGAGTAGTTTTTGTACATGCGGGTACCGTATTTTTGATTCAGATAATACTTCGCTGATGTAGTATATGGGTCGTTGTACTTTATACACGTGTCCTTCTTCTTCCCTTTCTACGACTATTACCATGCTAACCACAGCAGTAGTCGCCGCAATGTATAGCATCATATCTTCGTCTTTCCTTGGGGGTGTGAGAATTGGTGAGGATGTGAGGTATGCCTTAAGTTTCTTGAAAGCTTCGTCAGCCTCTTTTGTCCACTCAAACTTGTCTGTCTTCTTTAGTAGTTTAAAGAAAGGTAACCCCTTTTCGCTGAGTCTTGATATGAAACGGTTGAGGGCCGCCATGCATCCTGTTAGTTTCTACACATCTTTGATACTTCTAGGTGGGCCCATTTCTGTTATAGCTCGAATTTGCTTGGTGCTGGCTTCAATCCCACGCTGACTGACCAAAAATCCGAGTAGTTGTCCTGAGGGAACTCTGAATACACATTTATTTGGGTTCAACTTCCATCTCCATCTCTTCAAGTTTTTGAAGGTTTGCTTTAAATCTTCAATCAGAGTGTCTAGGTTCTTTGTTTTCACCACTACATCATCCACGTATGCCTCCACATTTTCACCGATTTGATCCCCAAGGCAAGTTTGGATAGCTCTTTGGTATGTGGCACCAGCATTCTTTAGTCCAAACGACATGGTCTTGTAACAGTAAGCACCGAACGGAGTAATGAAAGATGTCTTGCTCTGGTCTTGTTCTTTTAATGCGATCTGGTGATACCCTGAATAGCAATCGAGAAAGGATAATAGTGCAGACCCTACCGTTGAGTCAACTATCTGGTCAATGCGTGGTAGCCCGAATAGATCTTTTGGGCAATGTTTGTTGAGATCTGTGTAGTCGACGCACATGCGCCACTCATCCGTGTTCTTCTTCTGCACAAGGACCGGGTTTGCCAGCCAATCTGGATGAAGGATTTCTCTGATGAATCCGGCTGCCATCAGTTTTGTGATTTCCTTTTTAATCGCTGCCTTTTTATCAGGTGAGAATCATCGTAGCCGTTGCTTTACAGGCTTGGAGCTTTCATTAACATCAATTCTATGCTCAGCCAACTCTCTTGGGACACCTGGCATGTCGGCCGGCTTCCAAGCGAAGATATCTTTGTTGTCCCAAAGAAAGTTGGTGAGCGCAAGTTCCTATTTTGCTGAGAGGTGAGCACTGATGGTTGCTGTCTTGGAGGTATCGCCAGTGCCCAAGTCGATTTGCTTGACGTCGACTTCTTTTGGTGGTGCGATGGTGCTAGGCTTTTTAGCCGGTATCTGTAATTCTTCTTGGCTCATCTCTGCAGCAATTGTGGCTATTTCTTTTCTTCCATTGTCGGCTTGTGCTTTGGTTGCAATTTGGATTGCCTGAACATCACAGTCAAAAGCACGCTTCAAATCACTTCGAAGAGAAAGGATACCATTGGGTCCTGGCATCTTAAGCAGTAAGTACGGATAATGTGGTATTGCCATGAATTTTGCCAGTGCTGGGCGTCCGAGGATTGCATGATATGACAAATCAAAGTCTGCGACCTCAAATTTGATAAACTCTGTTCGGTAGTTCGAAGGAGTTCCAAAAGTAACGGGTAAAGTAATTTGTCCGAGCGGCATGGCTGCTTTGCTGGGTACTATTCCGTAAAAAGGTGTGCTTGTTGGTGTGGTCATCCCGGCGAGTTGTAGTCCCATCTTCCTTAGTGTTTCTGAAAAGATGATGTTGAGTCCGGCTCCCCCGTCGATTAGTACTTTGGTGACAGTCATACCAGCAATAGTTGGATCTAGAACCAATGGATAATGGCCTGCGTTTCCCACGCTAGTCCATTGGTCTTCTCTGGTAAATTAGATAGGATACTGTGACCAATTGAGATATCTTGGTGTAGCCGGTTCTGCTGTCATGATAGCCCGTAGTGCTAGTTTTTCTTGATGTTTGCTTCTGCAATCTGGAGCCCCTGAGAAGATCACTACTACCGTTCCCCTAGGTTTTTGGAATCCTTTGTCCTCATGGTTGTCTTCATCTTTTTTCTGATTGTTCTCTTTGGTGTTCTCCTTACTATCTTTTCTTGTGTATCGATCATTCAAAGTGTAGCAATTTCCGATGGTGTGCCTCCCATTAGGGTGCAATGGGCAACGTATGTTTTCAATGTCATCATATCTTCTGGGTTTGGAAAACTTCTTTGATTTGTCGGCCATTGCCATGGTATTGTCTGGTCTACGTTTTCTCTCTTGATGTCTGCTATTTCGATGATTTTGCTTGTCCGGGTTGTCCTGGTTGCTTCTATCCGGGAACCTCTCTTGTGTTTTTTCTTCTGTAGTAATCATCTTTCTACTATTTGTCTGAACTCTTCATTGTTTCTCGGATTTTCTTTGCAGAAGTCTTGAAATTGCCACCTAGCCATGATTCCATGAGAGAAAGCTTCAATTACTTCTCGTTCGGTGATGTCATGCACTTGAGCCCGTAGTTCGCCGAATCGTTGATAGTAATTTCTGAGACTTTTGCCCCCCTTTTGCTTGAGTCCTTTTAGTTCTGCATGAGTGATTGGGTGTGTAATGATTCCTGCAAAATTTTCACAAAAAGCTCTTTGCAAGTCCTCCCAATTTCTGATAGATCCTGGATTTAATTTGTCGAACCATTGGAGGGGCATGGCTTCTAGTGCCATGGGAAAAAACAGGGTCTTGATATCGTCGTCTCCTCTGGCTAGTTCAATTGATTGTGAATATATTCTGAGCCATTGCCTTGGTTCGGTTTTGCCATCATACTTAGAGTGGTTAGACGGTTTGAACTTGTGGGGTAATCGTACCGATGCAAGCCTATTCGCGAAACAGGGGAATCTGTCGTGTGTTTCGGCTTCTTTGAATTCGGATTCGGCACCTCCTTCTGGCCAACTGTTGTTTTGATGGGAATAATTCTGCGAGGCTGTCTAGGTAGGCACCCTACTCTTGGTCTTTCTTGGTTGTTC
Organism: Miscanthus floridulus; assembly: GCF_019320115.1. Lineage (NCBI taxonomy): Eukaryota > Viridiplantae > Streptophyta > Magnoliopsida > Poales > Poaceae > Miscanthus > Miscanthus floridulus. The sequence continues at coordinate 48,840 of NW_027096338.1, read as the reverse complement.
AAATTGGTGGCCTTGATTATGTTCCTTCCTACTTCCTCCGTTATGGCTTCCACCTGGCCCAAGTCTTTCGAAAGTGGACTTCCTTTGATTTTGATCTTCTTGCCTGTGGGTTGTTGATCTGGAGGGTAGTCTTGATTGGTCTCTCCCTTCATGCGTTCTCGGGATCATCGACCAGAGCAAGTCTTGGAGCTGTTCATACTTCTCACCGGGATGTGAAGTTGCTCTGAGTTCTTCTAATGCTTCTCGAATCTTATCGTAAGGCGTATTTGCCATGCGTCTTCCTTCGACTTCTCGTTGTGATTTTCTTCTGTCGTATTCAGCCAACTTTGACTCATATCTGATCCAGGCTTCCTTGCGCAGCCTAGCACGGTGTTGGCGCCCTTGCTTCAACTTGTTTTTTCTTTCCCTAGCTTGTTTCTGACTCTCGGTTTCTCCATCGTAGCCCTGGGCAAAGGGTGATATGTTGGATTCTGATTCATCTGATGACCTGACGTCAGGTGCTTCTGGTGGGTCCAAAGGTGATCACGGACGACGAACCATGAACACCTCCCACGTGTGAATTGCTTTGTCATAGGTGTTGTTTCCCATGCTGTCACAGTTATTGATAATTTCAATAGATGCTTCATGATTATAGATCGAATCCCCTTCTTGATAGGGTAGGATTGCTGTTGTTGTTGTGCCGACTAGTTGGGTTCCGCTATCTTCAGGAACGGAACCTGGCCAGTGGATGATACAGTCTTGCGATGTTATCGTTAGCACTAGACCCTCCTGGGCTCCTGTTAGTGGTATCCCAAGCATTGGATTGAAGGATCTTTCGAACTGTCCCTGATAGGATTTTGCTATGTTGTCGAGCCCAAATGGAAAAGAATTTGACTTCTTGAAAGAACTCTAAGTGTAATCCGAGTTGTTTTGGGTTGTGCTCTGGAATCCTGCTGAAAAAGAACTCGGTTTCTTGAAAGCACTCGAATAAGACTTCACCTTGGACATAGAACTTGAATTCGAGTCGGATGCGCGTAGCCGTGAAATCTTATTTGAATCGGATATTATGAGCTGCGCGAATCTTCTGGTGAGCTGATCCGTCGTAGTTGTCAAAATAGGAAATTCTTCATGATGATCCGGATCTTTGAGGAGATGGCTTTGAAGCTTGCCGTAGTTGTCCGCCTCGCAGATCCATGAGCCGAAGATGAAAGTTGATCCCGTCGGGAAGATCATGTTATCGAGGTCCATCGAGCTCTCGGATGCAAAGTCACCGAAAGCCCCTACCTGGCGCGCTAGCTGTCGATGTTTTACCACCGATAGCCTACCACGGGGGTACCCGAGGTAGTATGTTCGGGCTTCAGCGTATGCAGAACTCGATGGTGAACGCAAGAGACAAACGACTTATCCTGGTTCGGACCCTCGATCGTTGATCGAGTAACAGCCCTACGTCCAGCCGGCGTTAGCCTCTACGTTGGATTGATTATGAAGTGTCGTACAATTATTGTTCTGTTGTCTCCTTCCCCAGGAGCCCTGCCCTCCTTTATATAGTCAGGAGGCCAGAGTCCTAGTCGGTTTACAATGAGAGATCCTAGTAGGATTACTGAATAATACTACTACTAAGATCACATGGGAAGAATCCTAGTTGGACTAGATCTTCTCTCTCCCTTGCGGGGTATCCTGTGGGTCCTGCATCGACAACCGCCCTCCAGTGCGCCGGCCCTGCCTCCTCTACGCCACGGTCGACCGCTGCAGCGGCCGGAACGCGTCCTCCGCTCAGAACTTCGCCGCGGCGTGTGGCACGTCCTCGTCGAATGGGCGGGCATGCCGGTGTCGGAAGCAACTTGGGAGCCGTTCCCGGCGTTTCGCGAAGCCCATCCCTCCTTCCAGCTCGAGGACGAGCTGTTTCCCGAGGGGGAGAGATGTTATGGTCAGCAAGACGTATGAACGTCGAGCCAAGGAGCAACGTGCCTGAGCACGGGCACCATCGGCCAGGGGCCAAGGTTCCAGACTTGGTCAGCTATCAGTTTGTTTAGATTTGATTTGGTTACAAGTTTCCTTAATTCTAGCGTCAGGTTGTTGGGTCAGATTGTATAAGAGTCAAACGTTGCAACTTAATAAGATTAGCCTGGGATTGTGTCATCTTGACACCCTTGGGCGCCTGGCACCCTAACCCTATCTCTCTCTACCCCCCTCGCTTCCTCCAGCGCCGCCACGGCGCCTCGCCGCCGCCAGCGCCAGAGTCAGCCCCTCCACTCCCCTCCATACGCATTACGCAGCAAGACCAGGCGCCATACCAGGTAACTGGAAGGCCGATCCCAGTGAAGGACTGGCACCGTGACTGTACTGCTGATGGCCAACCTCCATGTTGACATCAAGCCAGAAGATTATGAGTTGTTGCATAAGCTGAGCAGCTACAAGGAGGCATCAGAGGCAACCTTGTCCTTGGGAAGCCTGCTCATGGCTTACCCCACCATGAGCATGGATGGTGATGTTGTTTACCTGTTGACCAAGGCCACCCGCATGGAAAGGATAAGACGAAAGTGGTGACAACAGTTGATGTGAAGAGGAATACGCTGTGGGGATCGGCCAAGCCACTGGGATCTCCAAACATATCAAGACTACAGGTACTTACACTGTCTACCACTCCTTTGCTGTGATGACTGAGTGCTCTGCTTGTCGTATATGTTTGCTGTTATGACAAAAATTAGAACGTGTACAAGTTATTTGCAAACCTCTAGTAGTTGCAATAAGGTAGAAAGGGGTATGCTGCAGTCTGACTTAATTTAGGATATGGATATTGAAGTTTATTATATATTGAACTGTTGTTTTCATTACAGTGACTATTCTTGGGAACCGCACTAATAGACCAAGAAATGGTACCAGCCCATTTTCAAACGATTGCAGCCTATCTGGTTATTAAATTGATAAAATAGTCTTGAATAGGTTTGCTGGCGTACCATTTTTGTTTTGGCTGTTGTCCCCATGTAACACTCCTTTAACATCTCATGTCTGGCCCTTCTCTGAAGGTTTTTTCTTTTCTTTCACCTCTCCCTGTTATCCTGTACACCTTGTTGTGCCCTGCTTCTCGTCCCTCCCATGTAGCCCCAATCTTCTTGTAGCAAGCAGAGTGTGTCCAACTTGTGGACAGCACAACTGTCAATCTACTGATGGATGAATGAACTGCTTGCAGCATAATGTCGCATGAATAGGTCATGCAGCCTTACAAGAAAGCTTATGGTTTTTTTTTAACCTATAAAAGCTTATGCAGCCTGTTCGCTGGGTCATATTTGGCTTATAAGCCATGACTTATCAGCCAACGAACAGTATTTTTCTCTCACACCAAACTAGACAACAGTACTTTCAGCCATGGCTTATAAGCCAAACCAGCCCAAACGAACAGGACGATGATAGTTGAAACAAAGACTTGAATATCTTTTTAACATAAATCAGACACCAAATTTTAACTATGTTTAGAACATTGTTCACAGACAAAGCGCTATTAATGCAAATTCAACTGCTATTGCTACTGCCAACTTATCATTATACCTTCCTGTGAGGTGTGTTGAAGTTAAACCCGCTGCCGGTTAAGGTATACATTCATTGACAAGCCGATATATACGGCTTGAATGACACAAAAAACCTTGTTAAATGCACTGGAGCATCGTCTAAATATATCACTATCACTGTATTCCATGTGAAAGTCATTCTCCTTTGTTTCAATCAGTCTAGTACTATTTAACTAGAACAAACACTGTCTTGTTCTCAAATGTTTCTTGAATGTAATCACGTACAGGGTGTTGAGAATCGACCAATCCACGGATTGCCAGATCCGTTTTCCCATTCCTGTTCCCAAGAAAGAGGCGTATAGAATTTGTAGATAGATCTCGCCTCCCTTGCCCAATCCCAAGAATAAGACACAAGAACACGCAGAAGACACAAGTATATGAGAGGACTCATCTCTTCATTAGTCAATATAGAATCATCTCTTCATTAGTCAATATAGATGTACATGTGGTTCCATTATATAGATGCCTGCAGGGCATATATGGTAGCCTCCATGACATATATGGTATGAGCCCATCAGGGCATATAGTATGAGCCCATTAATCCTCTAATTGAGGAATTCTTAACACTCCCCCTTGGGCGAACACTATGACAATACATGCCTCATTAAAACTCCAAAAATCCAGTGGGAAAAAAATATGGAGAAAGAGTACATTATTGTCGCTTAATGCATTTGCATATTGTTGCCTCACTAAAAACCTTACATGAGAAACTTCAGGAAAACTCATCAAGGAAAAAAGAGTACAACATATGTCTTCAGGACAAATTATGACCTTCTAGATCATATCATTTTGAATTCTCTAGAATTCTGATCAAGGGTTAACATTCTATGGAAGTTCTCCCCGTGAACCTTGCAGAACTGTCCCTCTATGCCAAGAACGCTTTCTACAGGAAGCATATGCACATAGAGACTTAACAAGTATATCGCATACATTGCAAGGATCATTTCATAATCTTAACCTCATCTTACTTCTAGAACTCGCGAGGTAAAAATATGAAGTATACATAAACAATAAATCCACTTTCATAAATGGTGTCACGATAGAGGCTTCAACAGAGGTTAGGAAGTCAACATTAGAATAACACCTTCTAGGTATTGTTTGAGACTTTCAAAGTCTCGTGAATGACGATCAATATCTTGTAAATACTTCCCCTGATGACAACATCTGTTGAAGTCATTCGTTCCCATGACATTAACCATTATTTTGAAATAAACATAGACATGGATAGTGCAAGTGAGGTTACAAGATTTTCACAACATTTAATCTTCATGACGTTTGTCTCGCTGTTCTTCAAGAATATTGAGAATAGAGAATAATGCGGAGCGGAATTTAATATATTATATCATGCATACATCAAGATGCATATTTGTGCACTCTAAAGTTGCAATGACACGCATCTTCGAGATGTGATCAATCATTATAATTTTCTCTATTCATAATAGTGGTGACTCCTTCTGGGATTGATTCCAGATTCTTCAAGAATCTTTATCTTTAAAACATAGTAAGACATCACAAGTCTGTATTTCTAGCGTAATGGGGAAAGTATTGCTAGTAACACCAAAATATATCATATCGGTTTCCAGAGGATACTTCAATTATTCCAAAACTTCAGGTGGAGAACACATTATATCACAAGTATATATGCACTCATAGTAAAAGCTCATGAAATACGCATGTGCTTATTCCTTCTGGTTTCTCTTTTTATTCTTATCTCTTGGGCCTTATATGGGTCTTTATTCCTTCCAAGGAATCCACTTATTTTGGTGCATTCAGACTTATAACCATATATTCCTTCAAGGAAAATCCTTCAGGGAGTGGTTCAGCCTGTTCGCTTGTTGGTTTTAGCAAGGGCTTATCAACCATGGTACAATATTTTCCTCTCACAACAAACCAACACCAGCCGGGCTTATCAGCCCAGAAACCAACTAGCTAACAGGCTGGTTATATTTATGGGGAGATCATTTCTCTTAATTGGTATGAGATTTCGATGTTGCTCTTCATGGATTTTCATAATCCCATAACTGCATATTTTGATTCATGCCATTAGCCAGATTCATTATATAGCGAAACTTATTTTGTAAAATTTATTTATGTTGGAATTGGTCTATATTAGGACCTTTTGAACCATCGCTTTTCACCACCCATGATTTCAACGATGACCCATAATTATTCAAGATATTCACTTAGCGATTTTTGGTTTTGTAACCTCAATTGCATGTTTAATTTTGACCCGATATGATACCTTCAAGCACTCTTGCCATGGACTTTATTCCGCATCCGGGTTCTCATGAAAGAGACACATTTAGCAATTATAGAGGTAAACAAGTGTCGACACATATTTTCTGACTTTAAACATAATAATGATCTTCGTTATTTCCCGAATGATAGATCCATTGCCATTATGTATTCCTAGCTTTATAGTACACACACATTGCTAGGATTTTCATCTTCAAGATGAACCTCATCATGAGGTGACTCACCAGCAGGGTGATTTCCATACAAAGTATGAGAGGAGTTTTATCACACATAATGTGAGGTTGCTTCATGAGCATATGCTTTTTTACTTCGACTACTAGATCTTATTTGCAGGCATCCCCACATAATTTGATCAAAATGCCAAGGTCACATGGATATGAAATTAATCCCGGGTATATCCACATCTACTTCAGGTAGAATCATTCATTTAGATTTTAACCAATCTTGTTGCTCCTCATCGATACAAATAGTTATCTGGCATAACTCCATACTATAGAATAGAGGAGTGTAACTAAACAACTAGTTTAGTTTGAATTTGTGCGTTTTGATTTATAAATATCAAGGCATTCCATAAAATGGGCATTTATCTACCCCTAATACCGAGATATTTAATAGCATACTAAAATTCCCCATCACCAACTTCTAGTGGTGTATATGTATGCTTTAGTGGTGATTCATTTTGGAAATATTACGCACTTTATCAGGGGTCTATTACTAGTTTTGTATGCAGTGAGCTCGGACTTTATTAATGCAGTTGCATGAATACTACGTGTATTTCCTACTACAGGAGGAGTGTCCTCAACTTCTTGTTGAGTCCATAACTTCTGATGGATTATAAACTATTGCTCTGCATGTTCTTGGTTTCAACATATGTATATGCACCCTTCTTGTCTTAACACCTATAGTTACAAATGTAACTCATAATTTAGGCATAACAATCCTTCTAGGACTAATGCTCACCAACTGTTGTATAATTGATAGTTAACCTGTCCATTACGGATATCAACCTTCTAGGTCATATGCATGAGAAAAGACAATAATGGTGGCATTGCGCTTTTAGGCGCGTGGTGTGCATAAGTATGATAGCAAGAATATGACATATAGTCATGGCTGCCAAGAAGAAATTTTGGATGCAGAGTAATATCGTAGTCTAGCTCTTTTTTTTATTGCCCAAATTTGACCCAATTACTCATACCATATAGAAAAATTGAGTCATATATTGCAACATATTTCATGTTCTATATAAATCATGGCTGGGATTAACTCATTGTTCAGCATGAAGTGAAGCTTTTAAATAGAACACATAAGACAAGAATTTTCATTTATCTGAGAAATGTTATTTTTAATTCAAAGTCATTGACCTAAGCACAAAAAGGTTGCTTGGCAAGAGCAACAATGATCAATATCCTTCTAGGATAGACTCTTAACTGTAACACCCGGTTCTAAGGACAAAACTAGATACACACCATATGTGAGCCCAGAAAGTCAAATCTCACATATAGCTATAAATATGGGTAATATCAATAGACAGTGCTAAATATATAACATACTTAGTATAAAGAATATAACCTTAGATAGCACACAGCGGAAAGACAACTCCGATCTTGGATGAAGACTCCAATTCCACAGGGACAACTGACTGGTTGATCACAAGCCTAACTCCTCTAGATTAGCATTCTGGTACCCATCCGGGATTTTACCAAAGATTTAAAAAGTAAAGCAAGCGTAAGTACATGTCGTACTCAACAAATATAACATGGGGTTCATGAGGCTCAAAAGGCTAACATTGGTTTAACTGCGATTAGCTTTTAATGAGTCATCTTTTAGCAATTGGGTGGCAACAAGTTTATCACAAGCCCATAAACATATGATCAGGTAAACATGAATAATGGATAGCATAAACAATTAACCATTAGTGGGCATCTTCATCATCCATATTATTAGTGTTCATCATCTATTCCATAAGGGTTCCAAGGCCGCTCATGACTGTGAGCACGACTGATATACCAGTTTTACACTCTGCAGAGGTTGTACACTTTTACCATGAGTCGTGATACCCATATGCCCAGGTTTGCAACTCCCAAAACACTTCTAAGGTGAGCAGGCAGGGTACACTATGAAGTTTTTCCCCAGTCGTTCTAATAAGGAGCAGCTGCTAAGGATTCTATCTTCTAAGTGTTATAGAGTCATCTCTAGAAGTGGCACTTATACACACAGCATAGTACACACCCTGGGGATGAGGCCCATACCCAGCCTGGTATGCCCCTCTTACCCTTTCGATAAACTGCTACAAACTAGAAAGAGCAAGGTACTAGACTAAGACCAGAGCCATGTAGTCCTCATGGTTGTACTGTAAGTCCAGATGATCACTTATAGATAAGTCCTTAGGGAGAGAAATCTAGAACACCATAAAAACAGCCCAATGCTCTAGCCCCCTTGTTCCATGTTGCTAAAAAGCATCTTTTAGTGTTTATTGCATATACTAAAACGACCTGATTTCTGCGAAGGGAAATCCACAGAGTCAAAGTGTATTATGACCGTTGTAGATCATATTACCCAAATTCCAGTCGAATACCACATCCATACAATGATAATATCAGAGTACAAAAAGTGCGGAATTACATAAATTATTACATTGCCGCATTGGCAGAATCAAAAGCAGTATTCATCCAGAACAGCTTGGAGATAAGATCGCCAAAACTCGAGTGTAGCAACGAACCCCTCAACCGTCAAACTCCTTAGAGCTAAACTCCTCAGCAGAACCTGTGTGCCAAAATTTATTAGTACGATTTGTACTGGCCACTCTCACCCTATGAGCATTGCTTTGTGGAAAGTGGATGCAAGTTGGATATAACCAAAAGGAACCTATAAGGCTGGGGTTTCCTATGTTTTAGAATATCAAGTATATAATAATAGTTGGTCAAGTTTTAACACCATTCCCACACACCTTCCACCCCATTTTCATCCAGAGCCAAGTTTCGATCCTGGGATCGATATACCACCATCTCCATATCACCACCATACCACCACCATACCATCGCTCAGTCGATAGGACAACTCCCTCTCGACACTATCTCATGGCCTATAGCCCCTGGCTATGACCAACACTCTCTCATGGGGGAAAAAGAGAAAGACTCATTTCGCTATCTAGTTTAAGCGAAACCCAGGAAAGGTCCATAGCCGACAAGTCAGCATATGTATTGATCGATCAACCATACACTCTGCAGAGGTTTTACATAACCACAAGATCTGCCTTCTTCGCTGACCATCATCAACTAGGCTGATTCCGACCACTTGCTAGCCTAGGATAATGTCACTCTACCATTCAGCCCTGGTACACCCCAAGTCTAGTCTAGGGTGGCTGAAACTATGAGTCATGAGCTAGGTCCACAAGGTCTCTATGAAGTCTCGAAAGGGTGTGGGGGAAATCCTCCATGCCCCATACCTCCTTACACTGTCTGCTATCAACCTAGCAGTAGTGGTAATATCCTACCAAGTAGTCTGGCCGTCCCGCACCATATAGGGCGAGTGGTACGTAAGGCTTCCCGGTGAGTCTGAGTACTAGTAAGTCCTTAGAGATGACCAAGCCAGAATGTCTTCATCAGGGTTTTACCGTGCCACCATAGCACCTCCACCCTGGGCTCCTCCCATCACAGGTTCACACCCAGGGCCACCTCATATCACCATTTACCCACCATAGGTATCCATTCTAGGGGTGCCCAGGTAGCACCTCACGGCAAGACTTGCCCCAGGCTCATCGTATACTCCAACTTGGTCGACACAACCCTCACCCTCCACACACCCAAGTCACACACGCAGCACTCTCCCCATAGTCCAGATAACTCTAGTTTCCACCACGCATCAGTGTAGTACAAGCGTAGTAGAAGTAATAAGCAATGAAATATAGCAGCAAGCATGTCTAGCCTAATAGCAGGGTAAGCGGGGGTAAGGATGCGTCAAGGTAAAGGCCATCAAGTAAGCATACTACCATGCAAGTCCTATCATAGTGTGATTATAACAATAAAGTAAAGCAATAGCAGCTCTATATTAGCCATGCGTAATAGGTGCTACAAGATTGGGTGGGATATGGCACCTTCCGTGTAGTCGTCTTCGTACTCCTCATGGTACTCTCGGTCCTTGTCCATCTGGTTCTCCTCCGAGTCTACAAACGATTGCATTGTAGTTGTGTTAGCGACGTCTATAGAATAGCACAAAGAAGCAATGAAAATTCAAAAGAGCCAAATGCACTAAAACATGGGTTCATTGCATAGAGCTCGATTTTAGATGAATATTGGTCCTAGTCTTGTATTTTTCTGAGTTCGTATGAATTAATTATGAATTTCCGAAGTTTCAATCATTTCTGAAAATGAGATAAGGCTGAATTAATCCTAGGCTGACACGTGTCACACTGTGACTGATCCACGTGGCTTGCTGACGCCAGCATGATGTCAGCATGGCATTATCATCTCGGTTCCGAGATGACAGGTGGGGTCCCACTGATGTCAGCTTGACGTCATCAACGTCATCAGTTCCGACAGGTGGGACCGGGGGCTCTTGGGTCACTGACATATGGGTCCGGTCAAAGTCAACATCAAGTCAATGGGTGAGTCAACGGTCAATGGATCACAGTCACTAACATGTGGGGCTAGAGCTGCTGACGTCAGAAGCTGACGCTATCATGACATCAGCATGACGTCATCTTAGCTGTTTCATCCTCTGACAAGTGGGTCCCGCATGGCGATGTCACTGACATGTGGCCCCGGTCAACGATCAACGTTGACCGGTCAATGGTCAATATAGGCCGGGCCCAAACTGGGCCGGTTGGGCTTGGATATGGGCTTGGATTTAGGCCAGGCTTGGCCCGCCACGTAGCATGCTGTGGCGTAGCCATGTCGTAGCTTAGGGCCTCTGCTGGGCCTCGGTCCACAGATCGGCCCACACAGCGTGGCTCATGGTAGACTTGTGTTCACGGTCCATGGGCCGTAGGCTGGGTCTTTGGTGGACCGAGTCCATCTCTTTTTCCTTTGGCATGGTCTACATGCACCGGGTGCATGTGAGTGTGGCCGACGAGGGGGAATTCCCCTGCTTCTTCCCCAGTGTGCTCCTGCTGGTGGTGAGCTCACCAGCAAGCCCCTCTAGCGGCGTGGGTGTGCAATTAAGGTGGGCAAAAGCATCGCCAAGCCTCGGCGAGTGCAGTGGTGGGGTCAAGGTGGCGGCTAGGGCTTCCTAGGGCTCTGGCCATAGTGAACGGCGGCTCAGCATGGCGTGTCGATGGTGGCAGGGTGATGTGGTGGCTGCGAGCATGCTTGGCGAGGCGCGTGAGCTCCCCATGGCTCCAGTGAATAGGGCGGGCAAGATAAGGAGGCGCTAGGCGCTCCCAGCGGTCCTGGCCATGGTGGAGTCAAAGCGGTTGCAGCGACGCTCTGGCCGCAACACGGTGTGGTCCAACGGGGTCCTCCGGTGGCCTTCGTCTACCTCAATCGTGAGCGTGGCGTGTTCCGCGGTGAGGAGGAGCCAGCCAAGGTGGTGGTGTCACCTCTACCATGGTGATGCGGCCGCGGTGGCTTCGCCACGGCCGTGTTCATGGCTGCGGTGTGCATGCCCGAGCATGTCTGCGTGCATGCTCATGTGCGTGCTATAATGCGCTCTCGACATTGCGCGCGGCGTGTGGTCAGCGTTGGCGTGCTTGAGCCGAGACAGCTCGATGTCGCCGCGGCGTGCTTGGCACATGTGCGTGCGTCAGCTTCCATGGGGCTAGGAGGAGGTCTTAGCAGTATGGCTCACCATGGTGTGCTTGACGGTGTGGTGCGGCGGCGCAGTGAGATGGTGTGGCCATGTAGCTCCGAAAGCAGTGCCATGCGGCATCGCTCACTCTAACTCCAGCGAGCTCCTCCCCACAGCGACTTCCTTCTCCTCCTTGCTTCTCCCTCCTCCCTCTCTCTCGGCTTGACGCTGTGTGGTGCTATGCCACCAGTGGCGACGGCGATGAGGAACTAGGGCGTGCTAGTGCTTTGGCCGGGGTTTTTATAGGGCTGTGCCCATGGCTGTGGCGCTTGGGCATACCTAGGGAAGGCATGGGAGTTCGGCTGGCTTCGGTCTCGCCTATGACCGTGTGATGGTCGGTGCGTGGGATCGGACGACCATGGTGTGGTGGAGTAGCGCCCCCACTTTCCCTCCCTACCCTGGCTCGCTCTACCACGGAATAAAGCATAGAGTCGTGGGGTGCTTCGTGGGGAGGAAGAAGGTGAAGGTTGGGCAGCTGGTGGCTGGGTCCTACCGGTCAGGGCATCTTGGCATGAAGTGGAGGCCAATCAGATGGCATGGGGCGACGCGTGTCCTCGACGCAGAGATGGCGATGGCTGGTGATTTGTATCCGTAGGGCGAGGAAGAAAAGCAGTGAGGGAAGAAGATAAAGTTGATGTGCGGGTCCGGCTTGGCAGTGGCAGCAGGCAAGGAAAAAGGGTGCGTGGGCGTGAGCGGCACATTGGGCTGGCTTGCTGGGCCTGGTGTTGCCGCGCGTAGGCTGGGCTGGTTAGCGGGCCGAGCAGGCCGAGCCGGCTGCGAGGCTTTTCTTCTTTTCTTTTTCTGTTTTCTTTTTCTTCTTCTTTATTTGAATTCAAATTTGATTTGGAGTTTGAATTCAAATCTGGTGTACCTCATCCATTGGATTTTTAGATGTGAGGCCCACAACACTCTTATATATATTAGGGACTTTATTTAGCTATTTTGTGTAACAAAAATAGTTGTAGTTTTGTTATACAAAAATAGAAATAGTTTTCACTTTAAGCATTTATTCTTTGGTTTGATTAATAATTACTTTATGGTTTATTACTTTAAAGGAGTTGTTAAGCATTACGTAAAGCAAATGGAAATCCAAATCACAATTTGAGTTAACAATGTATGCAACATTTTATTTGTTAGGATTTTAAATAAACATAATTAACAAAGGACATGCTATGCTCATGAAATTGTCTAGTTGGGTTACAACTAATGCAACACCTAGGGTTGGCTCCTATAGATGTCACTCAACATTGCATGGGGTTAAAATAAAAAAAAATTCAGTTGGGATTTTTGGTATGTGGATTTTTGGGTTGTTACAGTCCTACCCCCTTAACAGAATCTCGTCCCCAAGATTAAAGCGTAACGTACTCTTCGAAGAGATAAGGATATTGTAGCCGAAGGTCAGACTCTTTCTCCCATGTTGCTTCTCTCTTAGTGTGATTGCTCTATTGGACCTTGCATATAGGAATAGTTTTGCTTTGGGTCTCTTTGGTATCTCTACCTAGAATTTTGATAGGATGCTCTTTATACTCGAGAGTGTTCTGAATGTCAAGTGTATCAGTCAGGATTACTTCATCGAGCACTCTCAAACACTTGCGTAGCTGGGATACATGAAACACGGGATGTACACCCGCCAATTCCTCAGGTAGCTCAAGTTTGTAGGCGAGCTTTCCAATCCTCTTGCAAATGTTGTATGGGCCAACAAATCTAGGGGTAAGCTTTCCTTTCACATGGAATATGACAGTTCCACGTAGCGGGGATACCTTGAGATAGATGAAGTCTCCCACGTTGAACTCAAGTTCTCTTCTTCTTTTGTCAGCATAGCTCTTGTATCGACTTTGGGCAATTCTCAAATTCTCCTTTACTTGAGCAACTCCTTCTTCGGCATCTTGAATCTTAGCAAAGTCAAAGAATGATCTTTCCCCCGGTTGAGACCACATCAATGGTGTCTTACAAGGTCTGCCATACAGAGCTTCGAACGGCGACATCTTGATACTGGCTTGGTAGCTGTTGTTGTAAGAGAACTCTACATAGGGTAGGCATTTCTCCCAATTAGAGCCATAATTCAGTACACTAGCACGAAGCATGTCTTCTAAGATCTGATTCACTCATTCAGTCTGTCCATCTATCTATGGGTGATAAGCGGTACTGAAATCAAGTTTGGTTCCAATGGACTTGTGCAGGGCTTCCTAGAATCAGGACATAAACTGAGGACCACGATCAGATATAATACTAGAGGGAGCTCCATGCAGTCTGAGAATATGCTCAACATATAGATCTGCTAACTTTTTGGCATCGGTCTTGGTCTTAACTGGTACAAAGTGAGCAACCTTGGTCAAATGATCAACAATCACCCAAATGGAATCATTGCCTTTCTGTGAATGGGGCAATCCAACTATGAAATCCATGGATATGCTCTCCCATTTCCACTTAGGAACGTCAAGAGGCTTTAACAATCCTGTAGGCCTTTGATGTTCAGCCTTAACTCTATTACGGGTGTCACATCGTGCCACATGTCCCACAATGTCTGTCTTCATGCCTTTCCACCAAAAGTGTTTCTTCAAGTCTTGATACATCTTTGAACCTCCAGGGTGAATACAATACTTAGAATCATGGGCTTCTGACAGAATTTCCTCTCGTAGTGCTAGATTGGAAGGTACATAGATTCTGTCCTTGAACCAGATGGTTCCTTATTCATCTTCATAGTGGTTGGTCTTGTAGCCTAGTTTCATCAGACCACAGAGATATTCGATCTCTTCACAATTTTTCTGAGCTTGACGAATGCGATCTGTGAGATCATACTGTATGCGGAGCTCATTCAACAAGCCATGCGGTAGCATCTCAAGTTGAAAATCATTAATCTCTTCCTTGAGTTCAGGTGGTATGGATTCTGTGATCAGAGTGTGACAGTAACTCTTGTGACTGAGAGCATCTGTGACTATGTTAGCTTTTCCCAGATGGTAGTGAATTTCTAGGTCATAGTCCTTGATCAATTCTAGCTATTGGCGTTGCCTCATATTCAGATCTTCCTGAGTGAAAAAGTACTTCAAGCTCTTGTGATCAGTATAGATATCACACTTGTTGCCTATCAAGTAGTGCCTCTAGATCTTCAAAGCATGCACAACTGCTGCTAACTCAAGATCATGAGTAGGGTAACGGTTCTCGTGTTCTTTCAACTATCGAGAAGCATAAGCTATCACTCTTCCACCTTGCATTAATACACAGCCAAGTCCTTGATGGGATGCATCACAGTAGACCATGAAATCTTTGCTGATATCAGGCAATGCTAGCACAGGAGTTGTGGTAAGCTTCAATTTCAACTCTTGAAAGCTTTGTTCGCACTCGGGTGTCCATTCAAACTCCTTAGTCTTCTTTAAAAGGTTGGTCATTGGATGGGCTATCTTGGAAAAGTTCTCGATGAACCGGCGGTAATATCCAGCCAATCCCAAGAAACTTCTGACTTTGGTCATGTTACGAGGTTGATCCCACTCTTTCATAGCTTCAATGTTGGCTGGGTCAACTACAACACCTTCAGCTGATAGTACATGGCCTAGGAAGACAACTTTCTATAGCCAAAACTCGCATTTGCTAAACTTTGCGTAGAGCTGATGTTGGGCTAATTTCTCAAGTATAGTTCTCAGATGATGTTCATGTTCTTCGGCGGTGGGTGAATAGACAAGGATGTCATCAATGAATACCACCACGAACTTATCCAGTTCATCCATGAAAACCTTATTCATCATGTTCATGAAGTATGCGGGAGCATTCGTGAGTCCAAAGGACACCATGGTGAACTCAAACTGCCCATACCTAGTCACAAAAGCTGTCTTCGGGATGTCACTCTCTCGAATCTTCATCTAATGATAGCCAGATCTAAGATCAATCTTGGAGAAATACTTGGCACCTCAAAGCTGATCAAGCAAATCATCGATCCTTGGCAGGGGGTACTTGTTCTTGATGGTGACTGCATTTAAGTTTCGGTAATCAATGCACATTCTCATTGAGCCATCCTTCTTCTTAACAAACAGAACAGGGGATCCCTAGGGTGAAGCACTAGGTCTGATATACCCCTTCGAGATGAGCTCATCAAGCTATTTCTTGAGGTCGGCCAGTTCATCAACTGACATGCGATAGGGTCTCTTGGCAATGGGTCCTGTTCCCGACAAAAGATCAATGATGAACTATACATCACGGTCTGGTGGCATACCTGGTAATTCTTTAGGGAATACATCGGGATAGTCTCTGACCACAGGCACATCATGGACTATCCTCTCCTCCTTCTGTGATTTTGAACTCGCCTTAAGGGCACATAGGATAGAGGTGGACTTTTTGGACTGAGGTTCACACCTAATAACTTGGCCTGATGGGTGGGTCACTTGGACGTATCTAGGTGAACATGATATGATACCTCAGTGAATGGTTAGCCAATCCATACCTAAGATGACATCTAGGCTCATGGAAGGTAACATGGTTAGGTCAGCCTTAAAGATAAGACCCTCAATGGTAAGACTCACTCCCTTATAGATGTGGGTGCACTTTAGGTCTCCTAAAGGTAAGCTGGTGATGATAGGCTTTCCATGTGGGGTTACAGGCAAGTCATGCTCTCGTGCAAACTTGGATGATATGTAAGAACAAGTTGCTCTAGAGTCAAATAGAACTGATGCAGTATTGCCATTAACTAAAAACATACCATACACAACGTTAGGGGTAGCCTGTGCTTCCTCAGTGTCCAGATGGTTGAGACGTCCATGAGTAGCAGATCCCTTGAACTGAGACTTCTGAGCGGCTGAGTTCCGAGGGCACTTAGCAACTTTGTGACCCGGTTGGCCACAAGCAAAGCAGGTGAAAGGCGCACCGCCTATAGGGGTTGGTGCGGGCGCCTTCCAATTTCCTGTGCTTGGTGTAGAGCAGTTCTGTGCTGGGCATTCATTCGCTGAGCGGGAACGGTTGAAATAGTCCTGAGTGTTGCGGTCCTGAGCATAGCGGTCCCGGGTGTAAAGATCCTGAGTAGGGCGGGAGTATTTGGTGGTGTAGCCTCTGCCACCCCTACTCGATCTAGAGTTGTCATCCCTATTGTGGCGAGAGCATTCCCTAGATGGTGCATCTCTGTGGAACCTCTTATGATCACGGCCATGGAAGGACTCCTTAGGCTTACGCTTCCTCTCCCTGTACTCCTCTCTAGCTTCAGTATGGTCCTTCTCGATCTGGATGCAGCAATCCACCAGAGCACGCAGCATGCTACTCTCAATACCGCCAAACTTCAGCTTAATGTGTGGGTTAAGTCCCTTGTGGTAATAGTATAGCTTCTCCTTCTCAGAGTTCACAACATAGGAAGGTGCATAGCGTAGAAGGTTGGTGAAGTGAGTGGTGTACTCAGTCACTCTATCCTTTCCCATCTTGATGTTGCGGAACTCCTCGACTTTGGCCTCCATGGTACCCTTGGGAATGTGATACTCAGTGAATGCTTCGGCGAACTCATCCCATGAGATGTTGGCAGGGTCCTCATGGGAGTCACTGAAACTATCCCACCAGGTGTGTGCTGCACCTGTGAGCTAGTGTGTGGCAGCTCCAACACACTCATCGTCGGTGAAGGTGGTGAGGTCAAGCTTCTTTTCCACCTCCTTGAGCCAGTCATCGGCTACAAGCAGGTCAGGTCAGTGCCATCATAGGTGGGTGGCCTCAGCTTCAGAAACCCCTCTAGCTTCCTTTGGAAGTCATTCTGCTAACCCCCTAGCGATGGTTTGCTTCATCAACAAGAGCTGCAAGAAGCTGGGTCTATTGCGCCATCACCTCTGCTAGGTTTGGTGGTGGTGGTGGCGGAATGTTCTCCTCAGGCGGCGGGGTATTCTCCAAGTTGAAGGGTATCCCTCCACGTCCATGGCCACGGCCACGGTTGTTGCCTCCATGCCCCCCATTTAGCTCGACTAGTTCGGGGGTGGGCGCACGTCCATGGTTCATTAGGCGAGCAGATCAGCGGTTCGGCATCTGCAACATGGATCATAGGAATTTTAGTATTTGTGCCATAAGTGCTTATAATTCAGTATGATTACATGATTTTGAAAATTTAAAGAAAAACATTTATACTATCCAACACTCATTACAAAGAAGCAATAAGATCCATAAGATGCAATAAGATCCAAAACATTCATTACATGGGTTTTATTACATAGCATCATCTCCAGTAGCTACACTTGAAGACTTGTGAGAATCGTACTATGCATAGTGTCTCATATTACATCTCATAAGGGGTACTTCATGGGGTACAACTTATGGAAGCCACTGACATGACTCATGACCATGTAGGGTCATCTACTCTAACTCGTACACCGCAACTGGGATATGACTGTTCTCGATCTCGATCTCCTCGTCAAACTTGTGAAGTTGAGACACGTACTTCAAGGCCTCGGCGAGCTCCTCAGTAGGCTTGGCTCTAGGTAGGGTAGGGCAGGCGTCTAGGTTGAGGCGAGTCGGGGCTAACTCAAACTCCTCTATCCTAGGCTTCGTCTTGCTGCGAATCTCCTTGGGTAGCTGATCCCACATACCCTTCATCTCCTTGAGGCGCTTCTTGTCAAACTTCTGCCAAGCCTACCAAGTCCTCTCACACTTGTCTTATAGGTACTCGTTCTGCCTGAGTGCCTCGATCAGGTGACCCTGGTTACGAACAGCCTTCTTCCTAAACTCCTCTAGCTCCTGAGTCATGGTCTTGTTCTGAGATTGGATTTTTAGCATATCAATCCCCTTGGACCTCTCTCTATCTCCTCTATGGTTGAACTTAGCCTTCTTGTCGTCCAACTCTCTCTACAACTCCAAGACCTTGCTGTCGAGGTAGTAGTTCCTGTTGCCTAGGTCGGCGGCTTTGTCCTGTAAGTCAGCGACCTCGGCTCTGTGGACTTCTTCATGACGGTTGAGCTCGTCCTGTAGCTTGGCAATATCTCAAGCAGACTAGCTCACTCCTATGCTCCCTGCGAGTCTCGCTCCTGGTACTCCCATAGAAGGGCCTAGTCCTGACGTCTCCTCTGCTCAAGCTAGGTCACGTACCTGCCCTGCTCTAGTAGGTGGATAGCCAAGACGCGAAGGCATCTATCCTCCTCGGCAAAGATAACTCTGTCGGCTAGGAAACTCTGCTCACTAGGGGTAAGGCTGAGGTCAAGGGCCTAGGGAAGTAGACGAAACTTTGTCATCTTCATATGCTCGTAGTGGTCCCTCATCACTCTACGAAGTGCCTTGTGTGAGACAGCTCGCAGTCCCTCCTCAACTATGTCCTCTATAGTCAACTCGGTGAAAGCTAGGATAGAAGGTAAGGTAGTGCTAGCTGGGAACTCGACTAAGGTGACAACCGGTCCTTCGATTCCTCCTTCCTGAGCTGACTTCCCGGTGCAGGTGACCTTGACAAGCTCGTTAGGAACTCCTAACATGACGAGAACTCGGTAGAGGGTCTGTGCAAAACCCCTGAGCTCATGTAGGTCGAAGGTAAGCTTGGCGTGGTCCAGAGGTAGCGGTCCTATAGGCGGCCATTTGATGTTCGTTGGCATCTGCATGTTTTAAGGAATAGGTGTTAGCAGGTCAATAAATAGATAAGCCTTGCATAAAAGTAAATGCAGGGTCGGTATATAACCGAAAGAAGGGTTGTTCATGTCCTATTCTATCGTCCATTTCTGAGGGTTTCGTCCTAGGGTCAAGTATGGCTCTGATACCAACTGAAACGACCTGATTTCCGCGAAGGGAAATCCACAGAGTCGAAGTGTATTATGACCATTGTAGATCATATTACCCAAATTCCAGTCGAATACCACATCCATACAATGATAATATCAGAGTACATAAACTATGGAATTACATAAATTATTACATCGCCGCATTGGCGGAATCAAAAGTAGCATTCATCCAGAATAGCTTGGAGATAAGATCGCCAAAACTCGAGCGTAGGAATGAACCCCTCAACCGTCAAACTCCTCAGAGCTAAACTCCTCAGCAGAACCTGTGTGCCAAAATTTATCAATACGATTTATACTGGCCACTCCCACCCTATGAGCATTGCTTTGTGGAAAGTGGATGTAAGTTGGATATAACCAAAAGGAACCTATAAGGCTGGGGTTTCCTATGTTTTAGCATATCAAGTATATAATAATAGTTGGTCAAGTTTTAACACCATTCCCACATACCTTCCACCCCATTTTCGTCTAGAGCCAGGTTTCGATTCTCGGATCGATATACCACCATCTTCATATCATCACCATACCACCACCATACCATCTCTTAGTCGACATGCCAACTCCCTCTCGGCACTGCCTCATGGCCTGTAGCCCCTGGCTATGACCGACGCTCTCTCACGGGGGAAGAAGAGAAAGACTCATCTCGCTATCTAGTTTAAGCGAAACCCAGGAAAGGTCCATAGCCGACAAGTCGGCATATGTATCGATCGATCAACCATACACTCTGCAGAGGTTTTACATAACCACAAGATCTGCCTTCTTCGCTGACCGTCGTCAACTAGGCTAATTCTGGCCGTTTGCTAGCCTAGGATAATGCCACTCTACCATTCAGCCCTGGTACACCCCAAGTCTAGTCTGAGGTGGCTAAAACTGGGAGTCATGAGCCGGGTCCACAAGGTCTCCATGAAGTCTCAGAAGGGTGTGGGGGAAATCCTCCACGCCCCATACCTCCTTACACTATCTGCTATCAACCTAGTAGTAGTGGCAATATCCTACCAAGTAGTCCGGCCATCCCGCACCATATAGGGCGAGTGGTACGTAAGGCTTCCCGGTGAGTCTGAGTACTAGTAAGTCCTTAGAGATGACCAAGCCGGGATGTCTTCATCAGGGTTTTACCGTGCCACCATAGCACCTCCACCCCGGGCTCCTCCCATCATAGGTTCACACCTAGGGCCACCTCATATCACCATTTACCCACCACAGGTATCCATTCCAGGGGTGCCCAGGTAGCACCTCATGGCAAGACTTGCCCCAGGCTCGTCGTATACTCCAACTTGGTTGATACAACCCTCACCCTCCACACACCCAAGTCACACACGCAGCACTCTCCCCATAGTCTAGATAACTCCAGTTTCCACCATGCATCAGTGTAGTACAAGCGTAGTAGAAGTAATAAGCAATGAAATATAGCAGCAATTGTGTGTCTAGCCTAATAGCAGGGTAAGCGGGAGTAAGGTTATGTCAAGGTAAAGGCCATCAAGTAAGCATACTACCATGCAAGTCCTATCGTAGTGTGATTATAACAATAAAGTAAAGCAATAGCAGCTCTATATTAGCCATGCATAATAGGTGCTACAAGATTGGGTGGGATGTGGCACCTTCCGAGTAGTCGTCTCCGTACTCCTCATGGTACTCTCAGTCCTCATCCATCTGGTTCTCCTCTGAGTCTGCAAACGATCGCATTATAGTCACGTTAGCGACATCTATAGAATAGCACAAAGAAGCAATGAAAATTCAAAAGAGCCAAATGCACTCAAACATGGGTTCATTGCGTAGAGCTCGATTTTAGATGAATTTTGGTCCTGGTCTTGTATTTTTCTGAGTTCGTATGAATTAATTATGAATTTCCGAAGTTTCAATCATTTCTGAAAATGGGATAAGGATGAATTAATCCTGGGCTGACACGTGTCACATAGTGACTGGTCCACATGGCTTGCTGATGCCAGCATGACATCAGCATGGCGTTATCATCTTGGTTCCGAGCTGACAGGTGGGGTCCCGCTGACGTCAGTTTGACGTCAGCATGACGTCATCAACGTCATCAGTTCCGACAGGTGGGACCGGGGGCTCTTGGGTCACTGACATGTGGGTCCAGTCAAAGTCAACATCAAGTCAACGGGTGAGTCAATGGTCAATAGATCACAGTCACTGACATGTGGGGCCAGAGCTGCTGATGTCAGCAGCTGATGCTATCATGACATCAGCATGACATCATCTCAGCTGTTTCATCCTCTGACAAGTGGGTCCTGCATGGCGATGTCACTGACATGTGGCCCTGGTCAACGGTCAACATTGACCGGTCAATGGTCAATATAGGCCAGGCCCAAACTAGGCCGGTTGGGCCTAGATACGGGCTTGGATTTCAGGCCAGGCTTGGCCCGCCACATGGCATGCTGTGGCGCAGCCACGTCGTAGCCTAGGGCCTCTACTGGGCTTCGGTCTACAGATCAGCCCACACAGCGTGGCTCATGGTAGACTTGTGTTCACGGTCCATGGGCCGTAGGCTGGGTCTTTGGTGGACCGAGTCCATCTCTTTTTCCTTTGGCATGGTCTACGTGCACCGGGTGCATGTGAGTGTGGCCGACGAGGGGGAATTCCTCTACTTCTTCCCCGGCGTGCTCCCGCCGGTGGTGAGCTCACCAGCGAGCCCCTCCAGCGGCGCGGGTGTGCAATTAAGGTGGGCAAAAGCGTCGCCAAGCCTCGGCGAGTGCAGTGGTGGGGTCAAGGTGACAGCTAGGGCTTCCTAGGGCTCTGGCCATGGTGAACAGCGGCTCGGAGTGGCGTGTCGATGGCGGCAGGGCGATGTGGTGGCTACGAGCATGCTTGGCGGGGCGCGTGAGCTCCCTGTGGCTCTAGTGAACAGGGCGGGCGAGACAAGGAGGCGCCAGGTGCTCCCAGCGGTCCTGGCCACGGTGGAGTCAAAGCAGTTGCGGCGGCGCTCCGGCCACGGCGTGGTGTGGTCCAATGGGGTCCTCCGGTGGCCTTCGTCTACCTCAATCGTGAGCGTGGCGTGTTCCGCGGCGAGGAGCCAGCCAAGGTGGTGGCGTCACCTCTACCATGGTGATGCGGCCACGGTGGCTTCGCCATGGCCGTGTTCGTGGCTGCGGTGTGCACGTCCTAGCGTGTCTACGTGCGTACCCGTGTTCATGCTGCAATGCGCTCTCGACATTGCGCACGACGTGTGGCCTGCGTTGGCATGCTCGAGCCGAGACAGCTCGACATCGCCGCGGCGTGCTTGGCATGTGTGCGTGCGTTGGCGTCCATGGGGCTAGGAGGAGGTCTCAGCAGAATGGCTCACCACGGTGTGCTTGACGGTGTGGTGCGGCGGCGCAGCGAGATGGTGTGGCCGTGTAGCTCCGGAAGCAGTGCCATGCGGCGTCGCTCGCTCTGGCTCCGGCGAGCTCCTCCCCACAGCAACTTCCTTCTCCTCCTTGCTTCTCCCTCCTCCCTCTCTCTTGGCTTGACGCTATGTGGTGCTATGCCACCAGCGGCGGCAGCGATGAGGAACTGGGGCATGCTAGTGCTTTGGCCGGGGTTTTTATAGGGCTGTGCCCATGGCGGTGGCGCTCGGGCTTACCCAGGGAAGGCGTGGGAGTTTGGCTAGCTTTGGGCTCACCTACGACCGTGTGATGGTCGGTGCGTGGGATCGGACGGCCGTGGTGTGGTGGAGTAGCGCCCCCGCTTTCCCTCCCTACCTTGGCCCGCTCTGCCATAGAATAAAGCAGAGAGTCATGGGGTGCTTCGTGGGGAGGAAGAAGGTGAAGGTTGGGCGGCTGGCGGCTGGGTCCTACCGGTCAGGGCGTCTTGGCGCGAAGCGGAGGCCGATCGGATGGCGTGGGGCGACGCGTGGCCTCCACACAGAGACGGCGACGGCTGGTGATTCGTATCCACAGGGTGAGGAAGAAAAGCAGTGAGGGAAGAAGATAAAGCTGACGTGCGGGTCTGGCTTGGCAGTGGCAGCAGGCGAGGAAAAAGGGCGCGCGAGCGTGAGCGGCGCATTGGACCGGCTTGCTGGGCCTGGTGCTGCCGCGCACAGGCTGGGCTGGTTAGCGGGCCGAGCAGTCCGAGCCGGCTGCGAGGCTTTTCGTCTTTTCTTTTTCTATTTTGTTTTTCTTCTTCTTTATTTGAATTCAAATTTGATTTGGAGTTTGAATTCAAATCTGGTGTACCTCATCCATTGGATTTTTAGATGTGAGGCCCACAACACTCTTATATATATTAGGGACTTTATTTAGCTATTTTGTGTAACAAAAACAGTTGTAGTTTTATTATACAAAAATAGAAATAGTTTTCACTTTAAGCATTTATTCTTTGGTTTGATTAATAATTACTTTATGGTTTATTACTTTAAAGGAGTTGTTAAGCATTACGTAAAGCAAATGGAAAACCAAATCACAATTTGAGTTAACAATGTATGCAACATTTTATTTGTTAGGATTTTAAATAAACATAATTAACAAAGGACATGCTATGCTCATGAAATTGTCTAGTTGGGTTACAACTAATGCAACACCTAGGGTTGGCTCCTACAGATGTCACTCAACATTGCATGGGGTTAAAACAAAAAAAATTCAGTTGGGATTTTTGGTGTGTGGATTTTTGGGTTGTTACATATACCATTAGTCAAGTTATAAGATTATGGTTGTAGTTGAGCACTAGCATCATACTACCCAATGCAATACCCCATAGGTATCAAGGCACAAGGTAGAAAGTACTAGAACATCCTTAGCGGTAGTCAAGGTAGACACATGTAATATGAATTAAATGATTAAATGTGTATAGGACAACAAGGATGATTCCATGCTATACTTGCCTTAAAACTCAAATCCTTCTTTTATTGAATTATAACCTCCAAAGGATTTCTTCTGGATCACCCACTTCTTTTATATCACCGACGCAAAGCTCACCGACTGGACATGATTATAAAGCACCACATAGGCACCCATGCAATCATACACAAAGCAAACAATAGAACTAAATTAGAACAGTATACCAAACATATGAAACGACAAGTAAAAAGGTTTTAAATATGTTCTACACGTCGCTACGAACACACAGACACAAAAAAGCACTCTAATCGGAACAACGGTTGTAAAGAAACAACTACAGGGTTTTATATTATAAAAGAAAAGAGAGGACTATAAACTTGATTTATGTTAATTAGAAAAAACTATGAGTAGCATTAATTTAGATTAAACAAATCATATTTATATTTAAAAACTGAGTTGAAGCTAATCATATTTTATTTATAAATATTTTGATATCATTTATGCCAATTCAACTTTAACTTGCAAAATACAAATTGATATGTGAGAGCATCTAATCAAATTTAATATACGTATCTAGACTAAGCAAATTTATAATTTAGAAGCATATTAATATTAGCAATTAATCATATTAATATTTGTATATCAATCACTGAGGTATAAAACATATGTTGCTTTTAAAATAAAAAAGTAGTTGCATGCATATTATATTAACCAAATTAATAATAATTCAATTTGTAAAGTTCACAAGTTTAGGACATGACCAACATTGATACTAACAAGGAAATTACGTTGCTGCAAATCTAACGAAAAAAGAAGAGATAAAAAAATGATACAAGATTAAAGATGCTAGGATTGGGCTGCGACGATATCACAGGTGCAGCTGGTTAACCATGGTGGAGGAAAACAATTATATATATTCATCTGATTATGAGGGCTGGGTTGCTATATGGGCGTAATATTAACAGGTATACAGGATTATCATAAGCATAGGAGAACATATGATCGGAACTCAAATCATTAGCAGAAATTAGATAGAAAAGAGAAACACCTGCTTGTCCAACTGCCTCTGTTTGACATAGCAGCTTGATCATGCGACAGGCTGCTCCGACTCATGGACGTTTGTTGCCTACTATCTACAAGACACGCCATCTTCTTGCATCCACACGTGATAGATGGATGATGGCCGGTGCAGCTTCACACATGAAACGAAGCACGTGTGGTAAATTGGATTGCAGCAGGGAGATGACAATGGCCAGTATAGAAAAGACAGAGAAATCACGGATGTGCTCACCATGTCATAATTCGAACAACGGCGTCGTGGAGATGAAAGTGTCGGCATGAGCTTCATGCCATGGTTCGAGGCTCGCGGCAGTAGTCAGTGCAGACGGCGCTGCGACTTCGAATGGGATGGGGAGAGGCGGCTCGGTCGTCGGCTGCTATTTAAGAGAGCTGGTGGCTTGGGAGGCAAGGCAATAGGAGGAGGCATGAGCGGCGCGTAGTCGTGGCAGCGGCGGACGCAGACTCGGAGACGGAGTCCGACACGGGTACGATTCAAGGTTGTTGAATATAACGCTGACATGCGAGGCCCACCAGTCAGCGAGACCAAGCGGAGAGAGGACGGCGCATTGCTGGGCCGCGGAGAGAAGGACGGCGTGGACTCGTTGTTGCTGGGCCGGCCCAAGGGAAGGAAAGGAATAAATAAAATTTTTCTTTTCTATTTTCTTAAACACATTTTCAAACACAATTTCAATTTAAATTCAAATTCTTTTAAATTTTGATCAAACCCAAGCATCATAAAAATAAATATGCAGCAGCATGTATGCACCAACATGTTTCTAAACCTTATAATAAATTTTAATTTCATGAAAATTTTTATTTCCTATATTTTAATGAGCACAAAAATCCAAAATTAAATCTTTTTAACATTATTTCAAAAAGAGAAATTTTTAGGGTGTTACATCAACTGATAGCGCAACTTTATTAGGTAAAAGATACATCTAAGAAACATATGTAGTCAAGATCCATGTGGCCTTTCAGAGCCTAGGATAACTACCATGACCGATAATTGGTTAATACCAAATTAGCTTCTAGCTCTATTTTGTGGGATTCATACTTATTGTTTGCTTTCCATCTTCTAGTAGTTGGCAGGTAGATATTATAGTAGGCGGGGTGTGGCATATACACTGCTACTAGCTGATATATTATCGCATAGAGGAGTCACTCCACATAGCTACCATATCATTTGGCTTACTTTTCTTATAGATAATACAATGGTTTCCCTATATGATACCCACTGTCATTTCAGCGGCTGCGGGTACCTCTAATTCCGAGTCCTGATATGCACTTCGAGGCTTCACTAGTCCAAGAAAGGACAAACAATGTTCTTCATCGGAAAAGAATATTGAGCTTTCATGTTTTTGTAGCAACTTCATGTTGCCTAGGGAAATTGCATTATATATTAGCTTAAAGTCACAAAACGTTGGTTTGAAACAAACCTCGGTTATGATGACACCTCATGCTGGTTCTGCAGCAGAGAGACAAGGGCAACATGTTGACTTCAGATCTTGTTGACCCAACTAATGTTTTTAAGCCTATATTATCATGTTTAGAAATTATCTCCCCTCTAGGGAAGGTACAAATGACTCCCAAATTCAGGTGTATGATATATCGACAAGTCTCATGCAATGGTTTTTCTTTAGGTTACATCGGGTAAATAAACCAAAGTATTAAAGAGAGTGCTAGAGAGAAAAAAAATGGTCACATATATGGTCATGCATGTTTCATTTATTTCCCAGAAATTTCCAAGCATGTGTGTTTTCTAGGGTATTTATACTGGTCTTAGGATAATACTTCTGGATTATTTAACCCATAGAAAACATAATCATACATAAATATTGCAAGGAAAAAATATAAACCCATATTAAACTACCAAGGGGGTCTAAAAAAACTTAGCACAATTTTTCGGAAGCTTAAAAAAAAACCGAGAAAAATTGTGTAATATCACACTGCACAAATATCATGGCATGGAAGGCACATGACAAAATGGAAGTATATGTTATGCTTATGTGAAAAGCGACAGCTCAGCAACAGGCGAGCGTGTCCCAACAGAAAAACCATAAGACAGTGTACTGCTCTTATGCATGCTACTGGCTTCAGGCCACGCGCACAAGTTTGCGGGCTCTCGTGAATAATACAGGACGGAAGGCCACCATGAAAATGTTAGCAAGTGCTTTTACCGGTTGGTGGAGGCACGATGAAGCCTTGCAGCTACATGCCGCAATAGGATCGATCTGCACGACCGCGGCAACAAACGGGACGCGACTAGTTAGCGGCACAACAGCGAGCATATACCCACGTCAAGCCATATGTGCTTGTGGCAAGGCCGACAGCTGGCGGCGAGTGCACGTCTCAGTCTTAATTAACAGAAACATCAATTATAGATCATAAAGAAGATGACTAATAATTGCCCAACTTTAGTGGTCAGACAAATGCATTCTTCGAGATGCGATTTATTCATATCTTGCAGAGGATGCCAATTTGATCTACGTCACATGCCACGTAGAGCAGTGGTTAGCAGATATATATCACGCATGACGTTTGATATTATCGTAGATCTGCCTGCTTAGTGACGATGACACATGTCGCTTTAGTGCAGATTGACAACAGGTAGAGGTAGCATGGTCGATGCCAAACGTTTGTACGTCTAGTGGCGGGGATGGCCGACAACGGTACGTCCAACATGTGCTTGTTCGAGACAAAAATATCGATCTACTAGCATGTATATGTGTAATCTGCAGGATTAATCTAGTAGAACTTGTGCAGAGTAATCTATTCAATTGTCGACTCTATATATCGAAACACAAACAAGATTAAACTGCTATAGAAAATTCATCTACCAGCAAAGTAAATCTACAAGATTGATTCATGGTAGAAAATATATTGACGGGATTTAACGCAAACATGAACCTGTCAACTGGATGACGAAGCCATGCCGCAGAACAAGGCCTTTGTTCTTTCATTCCTGCAAACATGGAGTATAATACGCATGCACTTGTTGAAGCGTCAGAGCTTTGATTGGCCTGTCCTGTCCAGTGTTGAGGGACGCGAAGCCCGCTCGGCGCTCGCATGACGAGGCGCGACGGGACCAGGGGCGGAGGCAGCCCCCGCGGCGGCGCACCACGAGGCCTGGGGCGGAGCCGTACGGCGGGGCGCGGCGTTGCGCCAGTAGATCGGATCAACGGCTACTCGCAGGCACCTGACGACGACGCGGATGGCCAACGCCAGCCTGAGCGCATGGATGGACGCCAAGACTCGCGTGTTGCCGAATCGATATGACGCCGAGCCATGTCGAAAAATCAATCTATGATTAGCAAAATCAAATAGATCTTGATATGATGGCAAACAAATTATGAACGACCCACCCAGTTGGAAGAGCTGCCGACAAAGTGTTGAGAATCTACCTATCCACATATTGCCAGTTTCGTTTTCCCGTTCCTAGTCTCAAGAAAGAGGCGTATAGACTTTATAGATAGATCTCGTCTCCCTTGCCCAATCTCAAGAACACACAGAAGACACAAGTATATGAGAGGAGTCATCTCTTCATTAGTCAATATAGACGTGCATATGGTTCCTTTATATAGATGACTGCATGACATATATGGTAGCCTCCATGACATATATGGTATGAGCCCATCAGGACATATATGGTATGAGCCCATTAATCCTCTAATTGAGGAATTTTTAACACAAGGTTCTCCTTGTCATGCAAAAATGGATAAACCTAGGATTACCATTGTTTTCCCCATAAACCTCATTAATTATCTCTTCCTTCACAAGCTTCACATTAGCTGGTTTCTCAAAGAGCATCTCCAGGAGTGCCCCATATTTTCCTCCCAAACACACTATGTTTTTCAACTCCCAAAAGGCTATTGGGAGAAAAAAAAAGAAGATCATCTCCAAGAGTACCCCATATTTGATTTTCAAAAAATCAAAATCTTAGTCCCACACCCTTTTTCCTACACGTTTTTTTCCATCGTGAGGTCGCGACCCGTCGCATCTAGGTCGCCGCCACTTCTCTTGACGGTCTTGCCGATCCACAGCCTGCAGCAGCCGACGGCAGCCAGCCAAGGCCCGCACCCTGCTCCGGCCGATCGTCTGCCGTCGCAAGCCAGGCTAGTGGCCTTGTTGAGCAGGCGGCCACCAGGAAGCAGCATCAGCAGCAGTACCAGCCGCCCAGCAGGAGACGCCCAGCAGCACAGTAGCATGCAACACATGACCATGTACGCAATATGTACATGCAAATCCCGGCCGCAGAGATGCAACAGCCGGCCACGTACGTGATATGTACATGCAAATCCCGGCGGCAGAGATCCAGCAGCCGGCCACGGCCAGGCCAATCCCGCCGCCCACGGCTGCCAGGCCAATCCCGGCGGCGGCGGCCATGCCAAGTACGGCGGCGGCGGCCATGCCAAGCACTTCTCCCCTCGATGCGTGCCTCGGCTTGGAGAGTCGCGGCAAAAAAAAATATCGTGCCAATGAGGGATAACGCGATGGCGCGGGGAAGTCCGGATCCGCACGACTTGGATGTGCGCATTTTTACATGTGGAGGAGGCCGGTTTGCCAAGTGCCAAAAGATGGGAAGGGATATGGAGTACTCTTAGAGATGAGTTTTTCTCTTTTTTCCCAAAAAAAATATTTGGGGAAGGAATATGGGGCACTCTTGGAGATGCTCTTAGTCCCCTTTCTTTACATCTAAAGGCTTGAGATACAAATCAATTACCTTTTTGTGCTGCCCCTCGTTACTGCCAATTTGGTCATCACCAATGATTCCTCCACGGCATGCCGATACTCATCTGGCGGAGGAGGTGCTGGCAGGTAAGAACATGGGCATACAAATCCTTATTCCTATTGCATCTGCTCATGGCCCTATTTGCTTCTAAATGTCAGGATCCGATCCGTGGGGGGGGGGGGGGGGGGGGGGGGGGGGGTGCGGGTTGTTGGTGGTTGGCTGGGCTAGGGCAGCGGCGGTGCTGGGATAGGTGGCGGCTAGGGCAGCGGGCGCGCGGGAGAGGAGAGGGGTGGTGGCGGCTAGAGAGAGAGAGAGGAGATAAAGAGCAATAGCTTTATTCCTTACTTTACATTGCCGCTATATTTATAGTCCCTAGTGAGCTTGTATTCCAAGAAACTATAAGAAGAGTCCTTATAGATTTGGAAGCCTCTTTCTAAAGCAAAACTCTCCTATTCCCTAAATAATCTCAATCCTTTTTCTAAACAATTCTCTACTTATTTTCCTATTTTTATTCTAGACTTTCCTTTACTCTAAAATCTCCTGTATATTGGGATATTGTGGGGGCGGGGTGGCCCACCCCTTGGCCACGTGCGGGGTGGCCCTAGCAGTGGCTAGGGTTGGGTTCTGGCCTGCTAAGCCCGACGTGGGCGGTTTGGATCGGACGTGTGACACCCCCATCTCCACTCGGGGCGTCCTCGCGCCGAATTATCATCCACATGTTGATGCCATCTAGAGGAAGTGGTAGTCCGTTGGAGACTTCCTCTATGTGGACGAGGAGGCGATCGTGATCAAGTTGTGGCGGTCGTTGTCGAAGGTGAACTCAAATCAATATTGGAGGCTGCCGATGTAGCCATAGAGCTAGTAGTGATGTGTTCTGATGGCCGATGTCGGGAAGAGCTTTTGTTGCGCCCGCACAAGAGTTGATCTTGTGATGCCGGCGTCGACGTCGAAGTGCTGCATGACCTGTGTTGGGTAGTATGTAGCATGTCACAAGACAACAGATTGTGGCTGTCACATGTGTTGGCGGAGTTGTCGTTAGGTGAAGCATGTTGCCGATCATGAAGTCAATTCCGTTAATTGAGCTCAGCAGGGGAGAGGAACTGGTGCCTGGAGGTGCTATCAACATTGATGTGGACATCCTTGACGGTCATGAATTGGCAGCTCATGTCCTTGAAGAAGGTGACCGTTGCCCCAATGGTATTGCGCCCCTTGGCTATGAGGGGTTGTTCCCACGCTTGCCTGACTAGTACAGGTGTCATCCTCTTGACCAACCCATTCTAGTCTCGACCAATGTAGGGCCCTCAGGAGAGTGCCATCCGCACCTCCTCTTCAAGATCTTTCTAACGGTCGAGTTACACCCACGTACCCAATATCTAGCAAATAGCACAAGACCATCACAATACATCCATAAATCACATTTTTATAGCTGAAATATCATTCACGATAAAAGAAGTTACAACATAGTTCATTTAGATGGTTATCACCTTTCTTGCTTACTAACCCATACTATCTAAGTTTACTCTTGTTCACTCTCTAAGCACATCAAAATAACACACAACTCATCTTGGGGAATGCCCGTCCCATGATCTGCTAAACTTTGACTCTATTGAGCTTGGCTCGATAATCATCTAGCCAAAGTACCTGCAAAACAACTTAACGGTAGCACCGTGAGTACATTTTGTACTCGCAGGACTTAATTCCAACATATACATTTGGTGGATGCAAAGGGATTAATAGGCATTCATAAGTTTGCATAAAAGCATGACGTTTATTAAAACATGACATGCCCATGATTCATAATTCAATTCTTAACAAATATTATGAAATTAGCAAGTGATATAAATAGCATAAGTAAGTGGTCATCATTATAATCCATCTCATGATCAAGCATTACCATCGACTACATTGAGTCTAGGAGTAGGAATAACCAAAAGGGTTCCGTCCCGAAGGACTTCAAGCTTTCAAATAAACTCTGCAGAGGTGTACAACTATACCCACAAGGATACCAAGGATGAACCTCCATACCCTGGGTCCAGTGGTAAGGGTTGCCTCATGGTTCCAACCTTTCCTTAATATGGTTGTCAAATCGACGAACAGTTTGACCAGGCACCGATGTAACACCATCGCGTCTACACCACGTCACCCTTCGCGCCGAATCCGCCCGATAAGCGAGTCATCACTAAGTAATCAGCATATCACCCCCATATGCGACAAGTGGTCTGTATGGGTGGTTAAGTCAGACTCACTGTCCCATGAATGGTCCATAGTTACTCCACGAGCTACGTCACTTGAGATCGAACACTCATAGTGACCTTACCCCTCGCTTGAGTTGAGATTATCAAATTGATCATCAACATAGATACCTCAATTTACTGTGGGTCCTTAGTCACATTGAGTAAATAATCAAGTTGTCACCCTTGCAAGTTTTAGTAAATAACTATCCCGGTGTAGCTCCTACATGCGCGAGAGTGAGTTCCCTTCCCAAACTCAACTTCTAATGAAACTAGCCAACTAAGCAATTAAGCGATCCCAACCCATTTGTTGAGTGAAGGCTAGGATTACTTAAGTGAGTAATTCTAGATTAATGAAGCAATTTTTAGTCATATTCACATGTGATGCATGACACATAAATGAAACAAGTAATGAGTATCCAAAATAGGGCTCATAGTAGTGGGGTGCCTGCCTATCATGTCATCCCAATGTCTGACGATGGTGATGATGATCTATACACGTTCCTCACACTCTAATCCAACCTGAAAGAGAAGATAGAATACATTGGAGGAGTGCTTGATGGTTGAATAGATAAAGATAGATAAGGATCCTACGATTTGGAACTTGGGAAGAGATGTATTCTAGGTTCTTAGTGCTTGGTCAGTTGCCACCTAGGTATGAGTGAAGGGGTGTTGTTCTACACTTGAGTTTCCAACAACTCAATGTTCACTGGTAGCTAACGGACACTCCGCCATAGGAGGCAACCCCTCTGGGAGTCACCTTTCATGGACTAATAGGTTCTATTTTGGTTTTGTGAGGGTTGACGGACCCTCCATCATAGGTGACTCGGTACCGAGCTCTACCGCTCCTCTAGTGTAGAGTTCTTCCATGGCTCTAGCCCCGGCTTCTCCCGTGGCTCCGGTATCTGCTATCCCGCTCCTGTCGTCGGGTGGCGGGGACGTTTTCGCCGTCATGGTCCCTCCTACGAGGCCTTCTTTTGGCTTTGTGAAGAAGAAAGTGGCTGGGTGAGTAGATTCTGGTTTCATCCTTTTGCTTCTGTCTTCCTTCTTCTGGTTCTCATCGGTGATTTCTTTTATCAATTTTCAGTCTTTCGTCTTCTCTTGTTTCTTCATCGACTTCTTCTCAACCTTCTGCCGTGCCATTGAGTTCCGAGCCTCAAGACTCGCAACATACTATTGGTGAAGTTGCTGTGGGGGCTTCGGAGCTACCTGGCGAAGTTGTGGACTTGGCTGCCCCGGAGGTGACTGTGGCCGTCGCGTCGGGTCCTTCTGAGGGATTGGCTTCAGCTTCCCGGGAGGTTGCTTTGGTCGTTCCTTCTTTGCCCCAGCCGGCCTCTCCTAGCCCTTCTCTTGCTTTCGGTGGTCCCTCTTTTACCGGTGACGTGGTGCAACAGTTCGATGCCACCCATCGGCTATCGAAGTTGACCGCAGCCTGGGGGAGCTTGGTGTCCTCTGTGACTTCTTTCGGGGAGAAGCTTTATGTAAGTTTTTCTGAGATTATTTCTTAGGCCATTTGTTTTGCCTTTGTCCTTATGCCTTATTTTTCTCTATCCTTAATTGTTTAGACTTTCTCTCGTGACCATACCGGCTTCTTCTTTTCGTCTAAAACCGAGAATAAGTTGTCCTCCGAGGTAAGTTCTCTGAAGACTGACCTACCGAGTTGGAGATTGAGCGTAAGTCGCATCAAAAAGAGGAAAAGGCTCTCCATGCCCGGGTGGTAGAGGTAGAGAAATAGAGAGACACTGTTGCCCAGGAGTTGGAGAAACAGAAAGATGCTACTATCCAGGAGGCTTCAAAGAACTCAGAGGCCGTGAAGAGCTTGGAAGTCGTGAAGAAAGAATGTAAAGGTATTCCGGGTTCTCTCTGTTTCTTTCAGTATTCAATCCTTTCCCTCTTGCTGACTTGTTGTTTGGTGTCTTGTCCAGCTCTCCGAGTTGAAGGAAAAAAGCTCTCGGAGGGCATCGATGAAATGAAGACTCTTGTTCGTACAAGTCATAACAAGGCTGAGGAGGTAATTACTCATGCTGAGGAAGAACTTGCACTTGCTAAGTTGATCAGGCATGGAGCTGATAAAGATCTTGTGCAGGCCCGAAAAACTATTGAAGACTTGTCTAGGAAGCTGGCGACGGCTACTGAAAATTGGAATGTTTTGTGGAAATCTTTTCATTCAGTAGCTGATGTTCTCCGGACTCCAGCGGATGACGGGCAATCTTGGGCTCAGTTCATTCCTCAGATTCCGACTCATTTCCAAGAGTTCGCGAAGAAGTGCGCTCAAGTATGTACCAAGAATGTGCTGGCCTAGGTCCGGGTCCTTGCTCTAGAGGCGCCTCTGTCCAAGATAGCAGAGGAAGCTGATAGCCAAGAATACCTTGATGCCATTTAGAGGATGGAGCCTGAGGTCGAAGGTTTAGCCAGCAGGGTTGTAGACAGTCTTAATATTAATATTTCCCTTCCTGATGACAATGCCTGATCCAATTGACCAGCCTCTTGTAATGTTACACTCCTCTTCAAATGAAGATTCTTTATTTTCGTTGATGTATTCTTTGCTCGGGTGTGGTCGGAGTTACTTGACTTGCTGAGTACTTTGTCCCATTTTTGTCTCTGCTCTGTAAACAACTCTATGCGTTATCCTGACGAAATCCCTCGATTTGTCGAGTACTTTTCTTTTCTTCCTCTTTTGTGATCCGTCGAGTGCTTTGTCCGTGCTATGACTTGTTAGATGTAGATCTTTGTGTTGACAACCTTTCGTCTGCGCTATGTAAAACGACTCGGCATAGAATGTTGCCTTGACAAACTTTGGCATCCGAGTGCTTTCTTGAGTGGTGCTTGTGCTTTTCTGAGGAAAAAGTATTCCTATCTGGATATAGCCCCCGAGCCTCTTGCTTTTCGGAACGAAGAGCTAGAGGGTCTTTTTGAGCTTAGTTTCGGTCGACTAGTTTTAGGTGTTAGCTTTTAGCTACCCTCATCGGCGGGCTCAAGCGTCTTTTCAGCTATTTTGCTCTCGGCCAGGATGCTTAGGCATGTTTTCTGCCATTTTGCTTTTTATTTTGGGTGTTAGCTTTTAGCTACCCTCATCGGCGGGCTCAAGCGTCTTTTCAGCTATTTTGCTCTCGGCCGAGATGCTCAGGCATGTTTTCAGCCATTTTGCTTTTTGTTTCGGGTGTTAGCTTTTAGCTACCCTCATCAGCGGGCTCAAGCGTCTTTTCAGCTATTTTGCTCTCGGCCGGGATGCTCAGGCATGTTTTTAGCCATTTTGCTTTTTGTTTCAGGTGTTAGCTTTTAGCTACCCTCATCGGCGGGCTCAAGCGTCTTTTCAGCTATTTTGCTCTCGGCCGGGATGCTCAGGCATGTTTTCAGCCATTTTGCTTTTAGTTTCGTGAAAACAACTCGTTGAAAGTCATGATAAGACATGCTGTGGATGAATATTATCTTTATTGATCATGAATATAAACTAATACATATGTTGTCGAGGAATATTGTCCTTTGTCGATTGTGAACGTTGGTCCCTTGTGGCTTGCATATCTGTTTTTTCTTGAGTTGTTTTTACGCGTAGAATCTTCTTAGCTAGTTGATGTGCCATGTATTGCTGACTTCTCTTCCATCTTCGGTTATTAACTTGTATGTGCCTGGTCCGGTGACTTTTGTGACATTGAACGGACCTTCCCATGGACTAAGTAGCTTATGTCGTCCGTCAGTCTTTTGTATCCTTCTTAGCACTAAGTCTCCGACTTGTAATGATCGAGGATGGGTACTCTTGTTGTAGTGTCGTCTTAATCCTTGTAGGTATCTGGCTGATTGGAGGGTAGCGTTTACTCTGACTTCTTCTAAGCTGTCGAGTTCTAATCTTCTTGTGTGTTCTGCTTCTCCTTCATCGTATTGTTCTATCTTTGGTGATGTCCAGATCAAGTCGGTAGGTAGTACGGCCTCTGACCCGTAAACTAGGAAGAAGGGTGAGTAGCCTGTTGCTCTGCTTATTTGAGTTTGTAGCCCCCATACTACTTTAGGTAATTCTTCAATCCATTTGGACCCATAGTCCACTAGTTCTTCATATAACCTTGGTTTTAATCTGGCTAGTATGAGTCCATTAGCCCTTTCTACTTGTCCGTTGGCTTCTGGATGTGCAACAGACGCATAGTCTATACTGAAACCACAGTCTTTTGCCCAGCTTTTGAATTCTATAGCTGTGAAGGGGGAGCCTAGATCTATGATGATTCGATTGGGCATGCCGAAGCGGTACATAATGTCTTGGATGAACTCGACTGCTTTGGTTGCGCTGTATTTCGCGAGTGGTTTGTATTCAATCCACTTGGTGAACTTGTCGATTGCTACAAAGATGTACTCGAAGCCGTCTTTTGCTTTCTTCAAGGGTCCTACTTGATCCAGCCCCCAACAGGAAAAAGGCCAAGCGGGTGGGATGCAGATAAGATTGTGAGCTAGTACATGGGCTTGTCTTGCAAACATTTGGCAACCTTTGCATTTTCTGACAAGTTCTTCTACGTCTTTCAAAGCGGTTGGCCAGTAGAATCCGGTGCGAAATGCTTTGCCAACCAGTGTTCTTGAAGCGGCATGATTTCCACAGCAACCTGAGTGTATTTCGTCTAGGATCTCTTTGCCTTCTTCAAATGAGACACATTTTAGGAGTACTCCTGATGCTGCTGCTCTTCTGTAAAGTCTATCTCCTACTAGAACGTAGTTTTTGCTTCTGCGAACAACTTGGGTGGCTTCTACTTTATCTGCTGGCAATTTATTTTCTTTGATATAGTCGATGAAAACTTGGCTCCATGAAGTGTTGATTACCAAGATCTGAAGGCCTTTAGCCTAAATTTCAAGGGTTGTCTCACTGGGTTGTTTGATAGAGAGAACTGATAGCTCTTATATGAATACGCCGGGTGGAACCTTCACTCTATCTGATTCGAGCTTGGCGAGGACATCAGCTGCAATGTTGGAATCACGCAGGACATGTAGAATTTCTAATCATTGGAAATGTTTTTCAAGTTTCCGTATTTCAGCACAGTAAGCACCCATGTTTTCTTTGGTGCAATCCCAATCTTTGTTGACTTGGTTGATGACTACTGCTGAATCGCCGTATACGAGTAATCTCTTTATTCTGAGGGTAATTGCCACTCGTAGCCCATGGATGAGGGCTTCATATTCTGCTTCGTTATTTATAGCTTGCCATAATATCTGAAGGACGTACTTGAGTTGTTTTCCTTCTAGAGAAATGAGGAGAACGCCTGCACTGGCTCCACCTAGTTTGAGTGACCCATCAAAGTACATCTTCTAGTGGTCAAGGATTGTATCTGATAATGGCTGTTGAATCTCTGTCCACTCGGCCACAAAATCGGTAAGGGCTTGAGATTTGATTGCTTTCCGTGGGGTGAAATCGATGTTAAGAGCTCCGAGTTCAACTGCCCACTTTGATATGCGTCCTGTCGCATCTCTGTTGTGTAAGATGTCTCCAAGCGGGAAGTCTGTCACCACTATGATCTGGTGGCTTTCAAAATAGTGGCGAAGCTTGCGTGAAGTGATCAATAGGGCATAGAGTAGTTTTTGTACATGCGGGTACCGTATTTTTGATTCAGATAATACTTCGCTGATGTAGTATATGGGTCGTTGTACTTTATACACGTGTCCTTCTTCTTCCCTTTCTACGACTATTACCATGCTAACCACAGCAGTAGTCGCCGCAATGTATAGCATCATATCTTCGTCTTTCCTTGGGGGTGTGAGAATTGGTGAGGATGTGAGGTATGCCTTAAGTTTCTTGAAAGCTTCGTCAGCCTCTTTTGTCCACTCAAACTTGTCTGTCTTCTTTAGTAGTTTAAAGAAAGGTAACCCCTTTTCGCTGAGTCTTGATATGAAACGGTTGAGGGCCGCCATGCATCCTGTTAGTTTCTACACATCTTTGATACTTCTAGGTGGGCCCATTTCTGTTATAGCTCGAATTTGCTTGGTGCTGGCTTCAATCCCACGCTGACTGACCAAAAATCCGAGTAGTTGTCCTGAGGGAACTCTGAATACACATTTATTTGGGTTCAACTTCCATCTCCATCTCTTCAAGTTTTTGAAGGTTTGCTTTAAATCTTCAATCAGAGTGTCTAGGTTCTTTGTTTTCACCACTACATCATCCACGTATGCCTCCACATTTTCACCGATTTGATCCCCAAGGCAAGTTTGGATAGCTCTTTGGTATGTGGCACCAGCATTCTTTAGTCCAAACGACATGGTCTTGTAACAGTAAGCACCGAACGGAGTAATGAAAGATGTCTTGCTCTGGTCTTGTTCTTTTAATGCGATCTGGTGATACCCTGAATAGCAATCGAGAAAGGATAATAGTGCAGACCCTACCGTTGAGTCAACTATCTGGTCAATGCGTGGTAGCCCGAATAGATCTTTTGGGCAATGTTTGTTGAGATCTGTGTAGTCGACGCACATGCGCCACTCATCCGTGTTCTTCTTCTGCACAAGGACCGGGTTTGCCAGCCAATCTGGATGAAGGATTTCTCTGATGAATCCGGCTGCCATCAGTTTTGTGATTTCCTTTTTAATCGCTGCCTTTTTATCAGGTGAGAATCATCGTAGCCGTTGCTTTACAGGCTTGGAGCTTTCATTAACATCAATTCTATGCTCAGCCAACTCTCTTGGGACACCTGGCATGTCGGCCGGCTTCCAAGCGAAGATATCTTTGTTGTCCCAAAGAAAGTTGGTGAGCGCAAGTTCCTATTTTGCTGAGAGGTGAGCACTGATGGTTGCTGTCTTGGAGGTATCGCCAGTGCCCAAGTCGATTTGCTTGACGTCGACTTCTTTTGGTGGTGCGATGGTGCTAGGCTTTTTAGCCGGTATCTGTAATTCTTCTTGGCTCATCTCTGCAGCAATTGTGGCTATTTCTTTTCTTCCATTGTCGGCTTGTGCTTTGGTTGCAATTTG
Source organism: Miscanthus floridulus (assembly GCF_019320115.1). Lineage (NCBI taxonomy): Eukaryota > Viridiplantae > Streptophyta > Magnoliopsida > Poales > Poaceae > Miscanthus > Miscanthus floridulus. Next base: position 9,831 of record NW_027096338.1, on the reverse strand, counting down.
GATTGCCTGAACATCACAGTCAAAAGCACGCTTCAAATCACTTCGAAGAGAAAGGATACCATTGGGTCCTGGCATCTTAAGCAGTAAGTACGGATAATGTGGTATTGCCATGAATTTTGCCAGTGCTGGGCGTCCGAGGATTGCATGATATGACAAATCAAAGTCTGCGACCTCAAATTTGATAAACTCTGTTCGGTAGTTCGAAGGAGTTCCAAAAGTAACGGGTAAAGTAATTTGTCCGAGCGGCATGGCTGCTTTGCTGGGTACTATTCCGTAAAAAGGTGTGCTTGTTGGTGTGGTCATCCCGGCGAGTTGTAGTCCCATCTTCCTTAGTGTTTCTGAAAAGATGATGTTGAGTCCGGCTCCCCCGTCGATTAGTACTTTGGTGACAGTCATACCAGCAATAGTTGGATCTAGAACCAATGGATAATGGCCTGCGTTTCCCACGCTAGTCCATTGGTCTTCTCTGGTAAATTAGATAGGATACTGTGACCAATTGAGATATCTTGGTGTAGCCGGTTCTGCTGTCATGATAGCCCGTAGTGCTAGTTTTTCTTGATGTTTGCTTCTGCAATCTGGAGCCCCTGAGAAGATCACTACTACCGTTCCCCTAGGTTTTTGGAATCCTTTGTCCTCATGGTTGTCTTCATCTTTTTTCTGATTGTTCTCTTTGGTGTTCTCCTTACTATCTTTTCTTGTGTATCGATCATTCAAAGTGTAGCAATTTCCGATGGTGTGCCTCCCATTAGGGTGCAATGGGCAACGTATGTTTTCAATGTCATCATATCTTCTGGGTTTGGAAAACTTCTTTGATTTGTCGGCCATTGCCATGGTATTGTCTGGTCTACGTTTTCTCTCTTGATGTCTGCTATTTCGATGATTTTGCTTGTCCGGGTTGTCCTGGTTGCTTCTATCCGGGAACCTCTCTTGTGTTTTTTCTTCTGTAGTAATCATCTTTCTACTATTTGTCTGAACTCTTCATTGTTTCTCGGATTTTCTTTGCAGAAGTCTTGAAATTGCCACCTAGCCATGATTCCATGAGAGAAAGCTTCAATTACTTCTCGTTCGGTGATGTCATGCACTTGAGCCCGTAGTTCGCCGAATCGTTGATAGTAATTTCTGAGACTTTTGCCCCCCTTTTGCTTGAGTCCTTTTAGTTCTGCATGAGTGATTGGGTGTGTAATGATTCCTGCAAAATTTTCACAAAAAGCTCTTTGCAAGTCCTCCCAATTTCTGATAGATCCTGGATTTAATTTGTCGAACCATTGGAGGGGCATGGCTTCTAGTGCCATGGGAAAAAACAGGGTCTTGATATCGTCGTCTCCTCTGGCTAGTTCAATTGATTGTGAATATATTCTGAGCCATTGCCTTGGTTCGGTTTTGCCATCATACTTAGAGTGGTTAGACGGTTTGAACTTGTGGGGTAATCGTACCGATGCAAGCCTATTCGCGAAACAGGGGAATCTGTCGTGTGTTTCGGCTTCTTTGAATTCGGATTCGGCACCTCCTTCTGGCCAACTGTTGTTTTGATGGGAATAATTCTGCGAGGCTGTCTAGGTAGGCACCCTACTCTTGGTCTTTCTTGGTTGTTCAAATTGGTGGCCTTGATTATGTTCCTTCCTACTTCCTCCGTTATGGCTTCCACCTGGCCCAAGTCTTTCGAAAGTGGACTTCCTTTGATTTTGATCTTCTTGCCTGTGGGTTGTTGATCTGGAGGGTAGTCTTGATTGGTCTCTCCCTTCATGCGTTCTCGGGATCATCGACCAGAGCAAGTCTTGGAGCTGTTCATACTTCTCACCGGGATGTGAAGTTGCTCTGAGTTCTTCTAATGCTTCTCGAATCTTATCGTAAGGCGTATTTGCCATGCGTCTTCCTTCGACTTCTCGTTGTGATTTTCTTCTGTCGTATTCAGCCAACTTTGACTCATATCTGATCCAGGCTTCCTTGCGCAGCCTAGCACGGTGTTGGCGCCCTTGCTTCAACTTGTTTTTTCTTTCCCTAGCTTGTTTCTGACTCTCGGTTTCTCCATCGTAGCCCTGGGCAAAGGGTGATATGTTGGATTCTGATTCATCTGATGACCTGACGTCAGGTGCTTCTGGTGGGTCCAAAGGTGATCACGGACGACGAACCATGAACACCTCCCACGTGTGAATTGCTTTGTCATAGGTGTTGTTTCCCATGCTGTCACAGTTATTGATAATTTCAATAGATGCTTCATGATTATAGATCGAATCCCCTTCTTGATAGGGTAGGATTGCTGTTGTTGTTGTGCCGACTAGTTGGGTTCCGCTATCTTCAGGAACGGAACCTGGCCAGTGGATGATACAGTCTTGCGATGTTATCGTTAGCACTAGACCCTCCTGGGCTCCTGTTAGTGGTATCCCAAGCATTGGATTGAAGGATCTTTCGAACTGTCCCTGATAGGATTTTGCTATGTTGTCGAGCCCAAATGGAAAAGAATTTGACTTCTTGAAAGAACTCTAAGTGTAATCCGAGTTGTTTTGGGTTGTGCTCTGGAATCCTGCTGAAAAAGAACTCGGTTTCTTGAAAGCACTCGAATAAGACTTCACCTTGGACATAGAACTTGAATTCGAGTCGGATGCGCGTAGCCGTGAAATCTTATTTGAATCGGATATTATGAGCTGCGCGAATCTTCTGGTGAGCTGATCCGTCGTAGTTGTCAAAATAGGAAATTCTTCATGATGATCCGGATCTTTGAGGAGATGGCTTTGAAGCTTGCCGTAGTTGTCCGCCTCGCAGATCCATGAGCCGAAGATGAAAGTTGATCCCGTCGGGAAGATCATGTTATCGAGGTCCATCGAGCTCTCGGATGCAAAGTCACCGAAAGCCCCTACCTGGCGCGCTAGCTGTCGATGTTTTACCACCGATAGCCTACCACGGGGGTACCCGAGGTAGTATGTTCGGGCTTCAGCGTATGCAGAACTCGATGGTGAACGCAAGAGACAAACGACTTATCCTGGTTCGGACCCTCGATCGTTGATCGAGTAACAGCCCTACGTCCAGCCGGCGTTAGCCTCTACGTTGGATTGATTATGAAGTGTCGTACAATTATTGTTCTGTTGTCTCCTTCCCCAGGAGCCCTGCCCTCCTTTATATAGTCAGGAGGCCAGAGTCCTAGTCGGTTTACAATGAGAGATCCTAGTAGGATTACTGAATAATACTACTACTAAGATCACATGGGAAGAATCCTAGTTGGACTAGATCTTCTCTCTCCCTTGCGGGGTATCCTGTGGGTCCTGCATCGACAACCGCCCTCCAGTGCGCCGGCCCTGCCTCCTCTACGCCACGGTCGACCGCTGCAGCGGCCGGAACGCGTCCTCCGCTCAGAACTTCGCCGCGGCGTGTGGCACGTCCTCGTCGAATGGGCGGGCATGCCGGTGTCGGAAGCAACTTGGGAGCCGTTCCCGGCGTTTCGCGAAGCCCATCCCTCCTTCCAGCTCGAGGACGAGCTGTTTCCCGAGGGGGAGAGATGTTATGGTCAGCAAGACGTATGAACGTCGAGCCAAGGAGCAACGTGCCTGAGCACGGGCACCATCGGCCAGGGGCCAAGGTTCCAGACTTGGTCAGCTATCAGTTTGTTTAGATTTGATTTGGTTACAAGTTTCCTTAATTCTAGCGTCAGGTTGTTGGGTCAGATTGTATAAGAGTCAAACGTTGCAACTTAATAAGATTAGCCTGGGATTGTGTCATCTTGACACCCTTGGGCGCCTGGCACCCTAACCCTATCTCTCTCTACCCCCCTCGCTTCCTCCAGCGCCGCCACGGCGCCTCGCCGCCGCCAGCGCCAGAGTCAGCCCCTCCACTCCCCTCCATACGCATTACGCAGCAAGACCAGGCGCCATACCAGGTAACTGGAAGGCCGATCCCAGTGAAGGACTGGCACCGTGACTGTACTGCTGATGGCCAACCTCCATGTTGACATCAAGCCAGAAGATTATGAGTTGTTGCATAAGCTGAGCAGCTACAAGGAGGCATCAGAGGCAACCTTGTCCTTGGGAAGCCTGCTCATGGCTTACCCCACCATGAGCATGGATGGTGATGTTGTTTACCTGTTGACCAAGGCCACCCGCATGGAAAGGATAAGACGAAAGTGGTGACAACAGTTGATGTGAAGAGGAATACGCTGTGGGGATCGGCCAAGCCACTGGGATCTCCAAACATATCAAGACTACAGGTACTTACACTGTCTACCACTCCTTTGCTGTGATGACTGAGTGCTCTGCTTGTCGTATATGTTTGCTGTTATGACAAAAATTAGAACGTGTACAAGTTATTTGCAAACCTCTAGTAGTTGCAATAAGGTAGAAAGGGGTATGCTGCAGTCTGACTTAATTTAGGATATGGATATTGAAGTTTATTATATATTGAACTGTTGTTTTCATTACAGTGACTATTCTTGGGAACCGCACTAATAGACCAAGAAATGGTACCAGCCCATTTTCAAACGATTGCAGCCTATCTGGTTATTAAATTGATAAAATAGTCTTGAATAGGTTTGCTGGCGTACCATTTTTGTTTTGGCTGTTGTCCCCATGTAACACTCCTTTAACATCTCATGTCTGGCCCTTCTCTGAAGGTTTTTTCTTTTCTTTCACCTCTCCCTGTTATCCTGTACACCTTGTTGTGCCCTGCTTCTCGTCCCTCCCATGTAGCCCCAATCTTCTTGTAGCAAGCAGAGTGTGTCCAACTTGTGGACAGCACAACTGTCAATCTACTGATGGATGAATGAACTGCTTGCAGCATAATGTCGCATGAATAGGTCATGCAGCCTTACAAGAAAGCTTATGGTTTTTTTTTAACCTATAAAAGCTTATGCAGCCTGTTCGCTGGGTCATATTTGGCTTATAAGCCATGACTTATCAGCCAACGAACAGTATTTTTCTCTCACACCAAACTAGACAACAGTACTTTCAGCCATGGCTTATAAGCCAAACCAGCCCAAACGAACAGGACGATGATAGTTGAAACAAAGACTTGAATATCTTTTTAACATAAATCAGACACCAAATTTTAACTATGTTTAGAACATTGTTCACAGACAAAGCGCTATTAATGCAAATTCAACTGCTATTGCTACTGCCAACTTATCATTATACCTTCCTGTGAGGTGTGTTGAAGTTAAACCCGCTGCCGGTTAAGGTATACATTCATTGACAAGCCGATATATACGGCTTGAATGACACAAAAAACCTTGTTAAATGCACTGGAGCATCGTCTAAATATATCACTATCACTGTATTCCATGTGAAAGTCATTCTCCTTTGTTTCAATCAGTCTAGTACTATTTAACTAGAACAAACACTGTCTTGTTCTCAAATGTTTCTTGAATGTAATCACGTACAGGGTGTTGAGAATCGACCAATCCACGGATTGCCAGATCCGTTTTCCCATTCCTGTTCCCAAGAAAGAGGCGTATAGAATTTGTAGATAGATCTCGCCTCCCTTGCCCAATCCCAAGAATAAGACACAAGAACACGCAGAAGACACAAGTATATGAGAGGACTCATCTCTTCATTAGTCAATATAGAATCATCTCTTCATTAGTCAATATAGATGTACATGTGGTTCCATTATATAGATGCCTGCAGGGCATATATGGTAGCCTCCATGACATATATGGTATGAGCCCATCAGGGCATATAGTATGAGCCCATTAATCCTCTAATTGAGGAATTCTTAACACTCCCCCTTGGGCGAACACTATGACAATACATGCCTCATTAAAACTCCAAAAATCCAGTGGGAAAAAAATATGGAGAAAGAGTACATTATTGTCGCTTAATGCATTTGCATATTGTTGCCTCACTAAAAACCTTACATGAGAAACTTCAGGAAAACTCATCAAGGAAAAAAGAGTACAACATATGTCTTCAGGACAAATTATGACCTTCTAGATCATATCATTTTGAATTCTCTAGAATTCTGATCAAGGGTTAACATTCTATGGAAGTTCTCCCCGTGAACCTTGCAGAACTGTCCCTCTATGCCAAGAACGCTTTCTACAGGAAGCATATGCACATAGAGACTTAACAAGTATATCGCATACATTGCAAGGATCATTTCATAATCTTAACCTCATCTTACTTCTAGAACTCGCGAGGTAAAAATATGAAGTATACATAAACAATAAATCCACTTTCATAAATGGTGTCACGATAGAGGCTTCAACAGAGGTTAGGAAGTCAACATTAGAATAACACCTTCTAGGTATTGTTTGAGACTTTCAAAGTCTCGTGAATGACGATCAATATCTTGTAAATACTTCCCCTGATGACAACATCTGTTGAAGTCATTCGTTCCCATGACATTAACCATTATTTTGAAATAAACATAGACATGGATAGTGCAAGTGAGGTTACAAGATTTTCACAACATTTAATCTTCATGACGTTTGTCTCGCTGTTCTTCAAGAATATTGAGAATAGAGAATAATGCGGAGCGGAATTTAATATATTATATCATGCATACATCAAGATGCATATTTGTGCACTCTAAAGTTGCAATGACACGCATCTTCGAGATGTGATCAATCATTATAATTTTCTCTATTCATAATAGTGGTGACTCCTTCTGGGATTGATTCCAGATTCTTCAAGAATCTTTATCTTTAAAACATAGTAAGACATCACAAGTCTGTATTTCTAGCGTAATGGGGAAAGTATTGCTAGTAACACCAAAATATATCATATCGGTTTCCAGAGGATACTTCAATTATTCCAAAACTTCAGGTGGAGAACACATTATATCACAAGTATATATGCACTCATAGTAAAAGCTCATGAAATACGCATGTGCTTATTCCTTCTGGTTTCTCTTTTTATTCTTATCTCTTGGGCCTTATATGGGTCTTTATTCCTTCCAAGGAATCCACTTATTTTGGTGCATTCAGACTTATAACCATATATTCCTTCAAGGAAAATCCTTCAGGGAGTGGTTCAGCCTGTTCGCTTGTTGGTTTTAGCAAGGGCTTATCAACCATGGTACAATATTTTCCTCTCACAACAAACCAACACCAGCCGGGCTTATCAGCCCAGAAACCAACTAGCTAACAGGCTGGTTATATTTATGGGGAGATCATTTCTCTTAATTGGTATGAGATTTCGATGTTGCTCTTCATGGATTTTCATAATCCCATAACTGCATATTTTGATTCATGCCATTAGCCAGATTCATTATATAGCGAAACTTATTTTGTAAAATTTATTTATGTTGGAATTGGTCTATATTAGGACCTTTTGAACCATCGCTTTTCACCACCCATGATTTCAACGATGACCCATAATTATTCAAGATATTCACTTAGCGATTTTTGGTTTTGTAACCTCAATTGCATGTTTAATTTTGACCCGATATGATACCTTCAAGCACTCTTGCCATGGACTTTATTCCGCATCCGGGTTCTCATGAAAGAGACACATTTAGCAATTATAGAGGTAAACAAGTGTCGACACATATTTTCTGACTTTAAACATAATAATGATCTTCGTTATTTCCCGAATGATAGATCCATTGCCATTATGTATTCCTAGCTTTATAGTACACACACATTGCTAGGATTTTCATCTTCAAGATGAACCTCATCATGAGGTGACTCACCAGCAGGGTGATTTCCATACAAAGTATGAGAGGAGTTTTATCACACATAATGTGAGGTTGCTTCATGAGCATATGCTTTTTTACTTCGACTACTAGATCTTATTTGCAGGCATCCCCACATAATTTGATCAAAATGCCAAGGTCACATGGATATGAAATTAATCCCGGGTATATCCACATCTACTTCAGGTAGAATCATTCATTTAGATTTTAACCAATCTTGTTGCTCCTCATCGATACAAATAGTTATCTGGCATAACTCCATACTATAGAATAGAGGAGTGTAACTAAACAACTAGTTTAGTTTGAATTTGTGCGTTTTGATTTATAAATATCAAGGCATTCCATAAAATGGGCATTTATCTACCCCTAATACCGAGATATTTAATAGCATACTAAAATTCCCCATCACCAACTTCTAGTGGTGTATATGTATGCTTTAGTGGTGATTCATTTTGGAAATATTACGCACTTTATCAGGGGTCTATTACTAGTTTTGTATGCAGTGAGCTCGGACTTTATTAATGCAGTTGCATGAATACTACGTGTATTTCCTACTACAGGAGGAGTGTCCTCAACTTCTTGTTGAGTCCATAACTTCTGATGGATTATAAACTATTGCTCTGCATGTTCTTGGTTTCAACATATGTATATGCACCCTTCTTGTCTTAACACCTATAGTTACAAATGTAACTCATAATTTAGGCATAACAATCCTTCTAGGACTAATGCTCACCAACTGTTGTATAATTGATAGTTAACCTGTCCATTACGGATATCAACCTTCTAGGTCATATGCATGAGAAAAGACAATAATGGTGGCATTGCGCTTTTAGGCGCGTGGTGTGCATAAGTATGATAGCAAGAATATGACATATAGTCATGGCTGCCAAGAAGAAATTTTGGATGCAGAGTAATATCGTAGTCTAGCTCTTTTTTTTATTGCCCAAATTTGACCCAATTACTCATACCATATAGAAAAATTGAGTCATATATTGCAACATATTTCATGTTCTATATAAATCATGGCTGGGATTAACTCATTGTTCAGCATGAAGTGAAGCTTTTAAATAGAACACATAAGACAAGAATTTTCATTTATCTGAGAAATGTTATTTTTAATTCAAAGTCATTGACCTAAGCACAAAAAGGTTGCTTGGCAAGAGCAACAATGATCAATATCCTTCTAGGATAGACTCTTAACTGTAACACCCGGTTCTAAGGACAAAACTAGATACACACCATATGTGAGCCCAGAAAGTCAAATCTCACATATAGCTATAAATATGGGTAATATCAATAGACAGTGCTAAATATATAACATACTTAGTATAAAGAATATAACCTTAGATAGCACACAGCGGAAAGACAACTCCGATCTTGGATGAAGACTCCAATTCCACAGGGACAACTGACTGGTTGATCACAAGCCTAACTCCTCTAGATTAGCATTCTGGTACCCATCCGGGATTTTACCAAAGATTTAAAAAGTAAAGCAAGCGTAAGTACATGTCGTACTCAACAAATATAACATGGGGTTCATGAGGCTCAAAAGGCTAACATTGGTTTAACTGCGATTAGCTTTTAATGAGTCATCTTTTAGCAATTGGGTGGCAACAAGTTTATCACAAGCCCATAAACATATGATCAGGTAAACATGAATAATGGATAGCATAAACAATTAACCATTAGTGGGCATCTTCATCATCCATATTATTAGTGTTCATCATCTATTCCATAAGGGTTCCAAGGCCGCTCATGACTGTGAGCACGACTGATATACCAGTTTTACACTCTGCAGAGGTTGTACACTTTTACCATGAGTCGTGATACCCATATGCCCAGGTTTGCAACTCCCAAAACACTTCTAAGGTGAGCAGGCAGGGTACACTATGAAGTTTTTCCCCAGTCGTTCTAATAAGGAGCAGCTGCTAAGGATTCTATCTTCTAAGTGTTATAGAGTCATCTCTAGAAGTGGCACTTATACACACAGCATAGTACACACCCTGGGGATGAGGCCCATACCCAGCCTGGTATGCCCCTCTTACCCTTTCGATAAACTGCTACAAACTAGAAAGAGCAAGGTACTAGACTAAGACCAGAGCCATGTAGTCCTCATGGTTGTACTGTAAGTCCAGATGATCACTTATAGATAAGTCCTTAGGGAGAGAAATCTAGAACACCATAAAAACAGCCCAATGCTCTAGCCCCCTT
>NW_027096337.1:0-60000 GCF_019320115.1 Miscanthus floridulus | reverse complement strand
TTGGCCGACTGGTGGAGTCGTCATAGCCGGCCTCTTTTGTATTGCTGCTATTTCATACCACCACTTCCTTCTCAAATACTGCATTGATCTTCAACTTATTCTTGCCTTCATCATCCTTCTCAAGCACCACCTTGCACCCCAAATTCTTTCCGACATTCGGTGCTGCACGTGGTTCGCCGATAAACACATCTTGACTTGAGCTTTATCGGCTTGCTCTAGACGAATCAAAATAGCGGGAGCCCCTGCTGCAACCATATGCATTGGAAATGAGGACTTATCAACTTGCATCTTAGTAAGACTCAATCATCTCTCATTAAGGGTCGATTGGACCTGCCGATGGAAAATGTTGCAATCATTAGTGGCATGAGAAAAAGAGTTATGATATTTGCAATAAGCCCATCTCTTTAACTCATTCGCTGAAGGCATTGTATAATTAATTCTAATATAACTAAATTTAAGCAATTCATCAAAGATTCGGGCACATTTAGAAAAATCAAAAGTAAATTTCACTTCCTCATTCCGATTCTTATGAATTGGCTTAAGAGAAGGGCAAGTAATCAATTTATTTTCTGTTGGCCATTTCATTTTAGCACCTAAAAGTTCTTTGTTATCATCATCAGATCAATCATCAATAACATGCACATGCTGACAATGAGACTTGTAAGCATCACAAGACTCTTTAAGGTGTGATTCAGTTGAAATAGCCTTTTGTAACAATTGATTTACATTAACAAATTCATAATGCTCAAGTTTCTCCCAATACTAGGATGCAAACTAGCAAATCATAAATCAGTTATGTCTCTTTCTAAAATCATCAAATGAAAACATTGGTTCTGTTTACACCAAAATTTGGGAGAAGAACGCGGGAACTCGAAGGCTTCCAAGATTGTGTCAATCAAGGAATCGATTGCATGAGGATCGATATCAGCTGATTTAGATGCGACACTGGAATCAACTCTCTTCTAATGACGTCAGTAGATAGCGATGATGAGCTACGGTTTGCATCGAGAAACTGCATATCGGACTCTACAAAAGGGGAAAGATTAGGGTCCAAGTTATCTTAAGATAGAAATATTTTCCTTTATACCAAAGATGGTAATGAGTCATGCTTGGGAAGATCAGCTCATTGTTCTTCCTCATCATAGGGTAACCAAGTCAAAATTTGAATGGGAAGATCAGCTCATTGTTCTCATCCTCATCATACGGTAACCAAGTCAGGACGTCTGCATCAAATCCTCTATAAAACTTTTTGAAGAGATGGCCTACATCGACATCAATTATTATGGCCGATGCAGCTTCACCATAGCTCATGCACTGATGGATTCTTCCTTCTTTGCCTTTACATTCATCATCAAATTTGGAGGAAGGAAAGCTCAAGTTTCTGAGATCAGGCCTTACAATCTTATGCATATACAGGTTCAGCCATAGCTATATCAGCCACCAAGGGCCACTAATAGTATGCACTGGTTCATTCTTCAGCAACTGGGCAGCTACCTGGTGCATCAGATGATAAGCGGCTCCTAGCAGATACTTTCCAAGAGGGATGTCCTTGCCTGCTGCTAGATGCTCCACCATGAGTTTGTGAGTGTAAGTTGGACCACAAGATGACCCATAGAAGATGAATCTCTCTAGCCACATGTTCAGAAAGCCCACATATTCTCTTTCGCTAATAGCTGATCCATCTCCAATGTGGTTCAGAATGTAGCTTGCCCATCCTGTGCAATCTAATATTTTGGCTAATTTCTTAGAACTAGCACTCAAGTACTCATAAGGCTGCATTGATCTAGTGATTATAAGGCCGATCAACATGTAAACATTGGCCAGAGTGATGGTCATTGGACCATGACCAAAAACGAAGGCGTTCAGGGCATTGGACCAGAAATAAGAAGCGAAAATCAGGAGTGAATCATTCCTCTCCATCCCAGACAATGAGAGTGTCAAACATTGATTCAAATCATAAACCTCCCAATCTCTAGCCTTTTTCTCGGATACCCTATGAAACCAATTTCTCCATCCCTTAGGCATTTTAGGCCAGTTTCTGAAGGGGGTTTTATTATTCCAGGAGGACGAATCCACTACAAACTATTTGAAGGGGATTTGGTTGGTTTCTTGATGGATGAAATCAGATGGATTAGGGTCACCCATGGGCCCAAGAAAATAGACATTGGAAGCAACGGCTGATGGAATCAAGATTTCATTCCTCAGTTCCTATAAATCGGATGAAATAAATTTGAGAAGAGAAGAAATATAGGGTAGCGGTCAGTACTTGGAGAAAGGAAACTTGGAAGCATACCTTAGGGACGTGGTCGCTGGTCACCATTGCATCCGAAATAGATTTGAATCTGAGAAAGATCGCTTGAATAACGGCTTGATAGAACAGAGGATTTGCTAGGGTTTAAAGCCTTGGCAATGACGGCGCCGGCTATTGAGATGTGCTCGAGGAAGAAGGGGAAAGCAAATAGGCTGAGTAAGTTGGAAGAGATGCTATTGGGATATTATATAAAACACGGGCCGGGAAGTTAGGAGTCATGTGTGTATCTCGGAATAGAACAATTGCAGCGGGTAAACAAATAAGTAGGAATTTTGGAATAAAATGACTTTTATCCCAAAATTGGGGGGATGTGTTTACACCAAAATTTGGGAGAAGAACGCGGGAACTCGAAGGCTTCCAAGATTGTGTCAATCAAGGAATCGATTACATGAGGATCGATATCAGCTAATTTAGATGCGACACTGGAATTGGCTCTCTTTGAATGACATCAGCAGATAGCGATGATGAGCTACGGTTGGCGTCGGGAAACTGCATATTGGACTCTACAAGAGGGGAAAGATTAGGATCCAAGTTATCTTAAGATAGGAATATTTTCCTTTATACCAAATATGGTAATGAGTCATGCTTAGGTAGGATTCAAGTTTAGGCTCCTAGTATAAATATTGGACCCTAGCTATTGTAAAGGACACACAATAAATCAAATACAAGTTACTTACTTTTTTCGGCTCCGGCCAACCCTTAGGAGTAGGAGTAGAGTAGATCTCGGTGAGTTCTTCAGCGAGCAGGGCTGCATCGGTCCGACCGACCTTCGGCTTGTCTGTAAGTACCGTCGTGACTTATACTTCTGTTCGTACGGCTACATCGATCTGGTCGACCTCCACTGTGACTCTGGTATAAGCTAGTTATCGAATCTTGTCTAGTTCAAGTACGACTGCATCGATCTGGTCGACCTCCACTGCTCGAGCTAGATTAAGGTCAAGTTATTGGCTCTACCTAAGGGTGGCATCCTTCCGGTAGATTCATTAAGTTAGCGATCTTGCTGATGTCCTTACTGTTATTAGTTTGTAGCAACATCAACCTACCCGATCAAGATCGATTTAGATCGGCCCCATATCCTTTTAGTCCATCGTTTGCTTTGTCACAACATGATGTTTCTTACTTTAAGGGACGGGTCTTGTTTTATCGGTTGTTCTGTTTCGATCTTGATCGCTCATAGTACGCGGTTAAGGCACGAATGATCTTAGAGAGGTTTGCTAGGTAGTTAAATCTGATCTACGGTTCACTATTATGGCTGTAACGATCCAGTTGATCCCCACTGATAGCACTTTAGATTGGAGGATGCTAGTTAGTAGATTTGCTCTCGATCAGGCGCGACCTTAACTGTTTACTATGCCTGCATCGGCTAAATAGCCGATCGCCTATGCTTTAACGCCTACGGTGTGTTTCATGATTCTGTTAAGTGTGAATAGATCTATTTACTTTAAAGGTTTGATTTGTTGTCTTTTTCACGGTTGCATCTATCCGGTCGAACCCCACTGTTAGAGATAGCAGGTTAGGTCTGATGAGTCCATAGGTTTGTCCACATGAAATAGTCGATTGTTCACACACTGTATTTCTCTCCACCAGAATTGGCGATTTTAGCCGATTCATTCGAGTCTTCACGTATAGCATGTCTTTTGGAAAGCCTATCAAAGTATGGATGTCTTTACGGATTCTTCAGTTTTAGTTTGTTATTATCATCATAGCTGCCATCAATCTGGTCAATCCTTACTATTGATGGTAATAGATTAGATTCAGAGCATTTGTAGGTCCATTCGTATCAGATAGTCGATTTGTTCATGTGCTATATCCTTTCCCGTTAGATTCATTAGCTCAATAATTCACATTGGTAATTGTGGGGGTATTAACCCCTATACCCTTACGGCTAAGCTTGGGCTAGCTCGGATCAGTGGGTCCGGTCCACCAAAAGACGACGCGCGGCCCGGCCAACCTGTTCGGAGTCCCACGCAAGGAGTCAAGATAGATTTGGCAATCAAGCAAGATCTTGGTCGGTTAGAATAGGAATCCTTATCCGGCCACCTATGGCAATTGTAATTGACTAGGATTAGTTTCTAGATCTATAACCCTGCCCCCCGGACTATATAAGGCAGGCAGGGGACCCCTCTAAAAAACATCTCTCATTGACATACAGCAATACAATCAGACGCAGGACGTAGGTATTACGCCTTCTTGGCGGCCGAACCTGGATAAAATCTCGTGTTCGTCTTGCATCACCGTCTTGTTTGTGGCTTGCGCATCTGTCTGCCAACAATCTACTACCTTGGGCATACCCCTAGGTAGACTACCGACCATATTTCGTCGATAGTGGCGCACCAGGTAGGGGGTGTGCGTACTGCTCTCCAAGCAAACAAGACGGTCATCACCTCCGGCTCCATGGCTATGCCAAACAGCCTCATGTTCACCATCGACCAGATCACCTAGACCACCAGCTCCGATGACTTCATCGCCATGACAACAGAGGAGGTGCGGATTCAATCTGCGTCGACCACTACTTCACCTACATCGGCTACGGCTCCGACCACGATGGACACGGCTCCGACCATGATGGACATGGCTCTAACCATGGTGCATCTGGCTCTGACCACGCCCGCATCATCGTCAGCCATGCCAACAACCCGTCGTCCGCTTCCTCGCTACAAAGGGAAGCAGATCGACAACACTGACCTGCTCGACTCCATCGATCGGGTCGGCACCAAACTTGCTGAAACCCTAGGTCTGGTAAGTTCAATTCAAAGTCAACCTAACGAGTAGGTAACCGCTACCCACAACAGATCTACCCGACCAGCTCAGGCCAGTCATCCTGCATGACTTGGTACGGATCTCGTGGTCACATCTACTCCCAAAGGGCGTTCCGCTCATCGCCGGCCAGCCCCCGTGACAGGCCTCCGGCTTTCCGAGTACAAAGCCTCGATGGAGAACTACCAGGCCCAACCCTATGGCCTACGAAACGCTGCCTCCAACTACGCGTATAATGTACAGCGCTGCTCGGATCTATGTTTTGTACATCGACCTCGACCGAATTCACGCAACTTTGTCAACATGGTCCGGATTGAAGATTATCAAGAAGGATCCGTCCACACAGTCCAAGAGGGCGACTCCACCTCCTCATCTGACATCGCATCTAATGCCTCTGTCCACACCGAGCTTCAGCATCACGAGGATGAAGGCATCGAATATGATCTGTATATCCTAGACCACGCCCCAGAGTTCCCACAATTCCTGCCTTTCCCAACAAGGCGAGGGGATTTGATCAATGTTGTCAGCAATGATGAACCGCCAGCAGTTGGTGAAATAGAACAAGAAAGGATTGCACACGAGGCACGCAATATTGACCGGTTTAATCGCCAACAAATCGAAGCTGAAGCAGAAGAGGAGGCATGATGCATAAGGGTCCAGCCACGTGACCTCAATAATGCTTTCGACAGGGTGGGGGACAAATAGGTCTTCTAGACTCCAAACGCCAATGTAGCCATCGCTATGGCGACAATGCAATGGCTACCCAACACCCCGGAAACCCAAGCAGTTCACGATGATATACAAGCTTATCTGACAGCCGCTATGGCTCAGACCGCAGAGATGGTGAATCAAGCCCGGGCTCCATCCATTTCAGTCGAATCAAGCCACAGCCACCAATACTCAAGTCGCTCACAGCCACTCAACCAACATGGCTCGCGCAACAATGACCCATCAGACAACCGTCACGGTGGAGATGGTGGTCACGATGGTGGTCGGGATGACAACCGCTGTCGGGAGGACAATCGCCGTGACGTTCGGGATGACAACCACCGAGATAACCGCGATAATCGCCGCAGGTAACCACGGTCGCAGAGCTAATCAGGACGGCAACCGGGATCGCCGTGATGGCAATAACGATCTCCGCCGCTACCTTGGGGAACGCGATCTGCACGATTCGCATCAACCAGAGAGCCAACGATCGAGCATCCCATGAAAGTTATCGCCGTATGGAATATGACACTGCCCATGGCCCGCCGGGTTTGAAGCAGTTTACTCCTCACCTTCACCAAGTCATATGGCCCAAGAACTTCAAGCTCGAGAAACTTCAGAAGTACGACGGCAAGGAGAACCCCGAATTATGGGTCATGCTCTACGAAACTTGCATGCAGATCAGCCATGGCTGATGAGCACGTCATGTCTAACTACTTCCCAATCGCTGTTGGCCATGCAGGTCACCAATGGTTGGTCAGCTTGCCGGTGAACTACTTTGACTCTTGGCAAGAGCTCAAGCAGGCTTTCATCAACAACTTCATTGCAACTTGTGAGCAACCGGGAAACAAATACGATCTGCAATGGATTCGAGATCGGAAAGATGAGCCATTGCGCGAGTACGTCCGGCGTTTCTTGGAGATGCGCATCAAGGTTCCATCAATCTCCAACAACGAGGCAATTGAGGCTTTCATCACTGGCCTCCGCTTCCATGATGCCCTAAGGGACAAGCTCCTCCATAAGAGACCTGAATCGGTCACAGCGCTCCTGGCCACCGCTAAGAAATATGCGGACGCCAACGACGCTAAAAAGATAATTATTGAAGAAGTAGCAAGGGTTCCACGTTCCGACCACCCCCACACCGCGATGACTATCGCAGCAACTGTGGTCGGAACGACAATTTTGACCACCGCAACCAGCGCAACGACTCCCGCGACCACCGCGACCAACGTAATCAGCGGCGTAACCGCCGCGACGATTACAGGGGCAAGCGTGCTCGGGAAGACGACGGCGAGGTCAACACCGTCAAAAAGGGTGGCGGACAGTCGTAACTACGAAGACGACTACACCAAAGCATTGAAAGGGCCCTGCCAGCTCCATCCTAAGTCAAACCATACCATGGAGAATTGCCGCGTTCTCAAGTCTATCTACACGCGTCAACAGGCTCCGGATACATCCGACAAGCCTAACGACGCAGGGGAACAGCGCAACGAGGATAATGACGATGAAGACGCAGATCCTCGTCACAAGTACGTCAAGCCAACCGATCGCGTGCACACCATCATCGGAGGCAAAGTGTCCATCGAGACCAAACAGGAACGCAAGCTGCTCGCCCGCGCTTGTTTGAACGTGGCCAACACCGACAACCTCCTCACCGATCCGCGGCTCCCTCCGTGGTCTCACCGCGAGATCTCCTTCAGCAGAAAGGACCAATGGGCCGCAATACCTGAGCCAAGACATTTTCCCCTAGTCCTCGATCCTTGTATCAATAAGGTTTAGTTCGATAGAGTACTGATCGACGGTGGCAGCTCCATCGATATACTGTTCAAAAACAGTCTACCCGCCCTGAAGATAGCCCAGGCAGACCTCAAGCCATACGAAGCATAGTTTCTGGGGTGTTCTCCCTGGACAGAGCTCTACACCTCTCGGGCAGATCATGCTACCTATGCAGTTTGGGACCCTAGACCACTTCCGCACTGATTACGTCAACTTCGTGGTCGCCGACTTTGACGGCACCTACCATGCTATTCTTGGTCGACCGTCGCTCACCAAGTTCATGGCCATACCTCATTACAGATGTATTGGTGCTCAAGATGCCTACCGAGAAAGGAGTTCTAACCCTCTGAGGCAATGTGTACGTAGCTTATACCTGCGAGGACGATAGTTTCAAAATAGCAGAGGCTCATGACCTCTCTATTCGCATGGCTGAGACCATGCTTGACGCTAAGAAGACCTCAGCCGACCACCTAGAGATCCTAGAGCTCGAGGCTCCACAGCAAGAACATCAAGTCCAAGGAGCACAAGGTGATCCAGCTGGTCGACTGGCGATCCCAGCAAAACGGCCCTTATCGGGGCCAACCTGGATCCCAAATAGGAAGACGCGCTCGTCAGGTTCTTGAGGAGCAACGTGGATGTGTTCGCATGGAAACCTGCCGACATGCCCGGTGTACCTCGGAACTTGATCGAGCACTCCTTGAATGTCAACAGCAAGGCCAAACCTATCAAGCAGAAGCTACGACGGTTCGCTCGCGACAAGAAGGAGGCGATTAGGGTAGAAGTTACACGCTTTTGGCAGCCGGATTTATCAAAGAAGTGTATCATCCGGAGTGGTTAGCCAACCCGGTTCTTGTACGCAAAAAGAATAATGAATGGAGAATGTGCGTTGATTACACTGATCTCAACAAACACTGCCCTAAGGACCCCTTCGGCTTACCTCGCATAGACGAGGTCAGTAGATTCAACCGCCGGTTGCGAGCTGCTTTCCTTTCTCGATTGCTACTCTGGTTATCACCAGATCGCTCTCAAAAAGGACGATCAGATCAAGACATCTTTCATCACTGCCTTTCGGCGCCTACTGCTACACGACTATGTCGTTCGGGCTCAAGAACGCCGGGGCTACCTACCAACGCGCCATATAGGCCTGCCTCACAGACGAGATAAAAGACGACCTTGTAGAGGCTTATGTTGATGATGTAGTTGTCAAAACCAAGGAAGCACATACCCTTGTTGACAACCTGGAACGCACCTTCGCAGCCCTCAATACATTCCAATGGAAATTAAACCCAAAGAAGTGCATCTTTGGTGTTCCTTCTGGTATACTGCTTGGCAACGTCGTCAGTTACGACGGCATACGCCCTAACCCAGAGAAAGTCAAAGCTATCTTAGACATGAAGCCCCCCAAAAAGGTGAAGGATGTCCAGAAGCTTACCGGATGCATGGCTGCTCTAAGCCGTTTCATATCAAGATTAGGAGAAAAAGGACTACCATTTTTCAAACTGCTCAAAGCATCCGAGAAGTTTGAGTGGTCGGAGGAAGCAGACGCTGCCTTCACGCTAGCTAAAACAATACCTTACATCACCTCCGGTCCTCACTGCTCCCAGAGAAGATGAAACTCTCCTACTTTACATTGCGGCAACCAATCGGGTGGTCTCCACTACCATGGTGGTCGAGCGCGACGAGCCGGGCCACGCCTACAAGGTACAGCGACCAATTTATTTCATCAGTGAGGTACTCAATGAATCCAAGACCAGGTACCCACAGATTCAGAAACTGCTCTACGCCATACTGATAACATCCCGAAAGTTGAGACATTACTTCGACGGATATCGTGTGGTGGTCATGACCGAGTACCCTTTGGGGGACATCATTCGCAATAAGGATGCAAACTGGGCGCATCGTCAAATGGGCAATGGAGCTATGCCCTTTCTCCTTGGAATTTGCAAGCCGTACTACAATCAAGTCTCAGGCACTTGTCGATTTTATCGTCGAGTGGACAGACTTAAGCACGCCTGCCTCTCAGGGGCCCGATGAGTATTGGAAGATGTACTTCGATGGCTCTCTCAACATCGACTGGCGCAGGAGCAGGAGTTCTTTTCGTGTCACCATCCAAGGAGCAGCTCCGGTACGTCCTCAGGATTTATTTCCCAGCATCTAATAACGCCGCCGAATATGAAGCATGCCTACATGGTTTGCGCATTGTGGTCGAGCTCGGTGTTAAACATCTCTATGTCTATGGAGACTCGGCTCTGGTCATCAACCAACTCAACAAGGACTGGGACACGACCAGCGAAAAGATGGATGCATACTGCAAATCGATAAGAAAGCTGGAAGGCAGGTTCTATGGCATCGAGTACGCACACGTGGTCTGGGACAAAAATCAAGCAGCAGATGCGCTGTCAAAGTTAGGATCATCCCGAGCCAAAGTCCCACATGGCGTATTCGTCCAAGACCTGCTCACGCCTTCCATCGAAGAGGAAGATTCCACGGTCGACAAGCCTCCAGACCAGCAATTGGTGGCTACGGTTCCGGCGTCGAGCACCACCGAGCCGCCTCCGACCACTCATGAGCCCGACTGGAGAATACCTTTCATCAAGTACCTTAACAGATGGCAGTGGTTACACTGATCGGACAGAAAATGAGCGCCTGATGCGTCGCAGTAAGCAGTATCTGCTCATCGATGGCAAGTTATGGCGCAAAAACGCAAAGGAGGAAATCTTGATGAAGTGTATAACCCAGGAGGAAGGCGAACATCTCCTAGGACCAAATCCACTCTGGCTCCTGCGGCAACCACGCGGCCTCAAGAACACTGGTCGGTAAGGCTTTCCGAGCAGGGTTCTATTGGCCGTCAGCAGTAGCCGACGCAGAGAAGCTAGTCCGCCACTGTGAGGGTTGTCAGTTCTTCGCCAAGAGAATCCATGTACCAGCACATGAGATCCAGACAATACCAGCCTCTTGGCCCTTCGCATGCTGGGGACTGGATATGATCGGGCCCTTCAAACCGGCTCCTGGGAAATTTACATGCGTCTTTGTGCTGATCGACAAATTTTCTAAGTGGATAGAATACATGCCTTTGGTACAGGCATCCTCAGAAAAGGCTGTCACGTTCCTCGACCAGGTCATCCACCGTTTCGACATACCCAACAGCATCATCACTGATCTGGGTACTCAGTTCACCAGGGAACGCTTTTTGGGACTTCTGCGATGAAAGGAGCATAGTAGTAAAATACGTCTCGGTGGCGCACCCTAGAGCTAATGGACAAGTCGAGCGGGCAAATGGCATGATCTTGGACGCATTGAAGAAGAGGATGTACAGAGAAAATGACAAAGCTCCCGGAAGATGGCTCAAAGAGTTACCAGCCGTGGTCTGGGGCCTCAGAACTCAGCCCAGTCGTAACACCGGCGTCTCACCATACTTTATGGTTTACGGCGCTGAGGCAGTCCTCCCAGCAGATATAGCTTTCAGATCAGCACTAGGTAGAGAACTTCGATGAAGGCAAGGTCAATGAAGTACGGGAGCTAGAAGTGAATAGTGCAGAAGAGAAGCGGCTCGATTCTTGTGTACGTACAGCCAAATACCTTGCTGTTTTGCGCAGGTACTACAACAAGAACGTTAAAGAGCGGTTCTTCGTGGTCAGGGACCTGGTCCTGAAGTGGAAGACGAACCAGGCTGGTGTCCATAAACTCAGCAACCCCATGGGAGGGGCCCTTCATGATCAAGGAAGTCACACGACCAACGTCTTACAGGTTAGCTCACCTGGACGGTACGGACGTACCAATTCATGGCATATCGACAAGCTTAGACGTTTCTATGCTTAACTACTAAGATATGTACTCCTCTTGTACTTTCGATTTACTTCAATAAAGTTATTATGATTTCTCCGACCACTCTGATGTGTCACCTTCGAATTTTACGGCTATTTTAACTTAGCCAGACAAAGCCGACCACCATTCCTTCTCGGGTTTTCGGAGCAGGCCCTGTCTCCGGTTCCTCCCAACGCGTGCACGAGATCCGCTCTCTACGCTACGGGTGATCGGCAGGTCCCCCCTGGTTTGACTTGTCTATGTCTACGTGTGCATAGGTCACGCACCTCACACTCCGACCACATGGCAAATCGGGGCCGTACAAACTTTTCAGGATGACGCGTCGAGTAAACTGGTACAACTAAACAGAACGCTAACATGTTCTCACTTAGTTACACAAAAAGGAATCTCAAGCTTAAATACGTTTTATACAAAACAAACAAGCTTATGATGATATACAGTTACGTTATTACAAGCTTGCCTGAAGAGGCCCAAGTTTACAATAACACAACTACGTCCTTCTTCTATAGCTCTAGCCTATTCTATTGGCTGGTCGGGACACGCGGCACTCGCTGCTCGCTGCTTCCGATATCCTGCTCGAGTCTTGGGGACTCTTGTACTGGTCGAGCTGAAGGGGATGGCCCTGCCGATGCCTGGCTAGTCGAGACCGCAGGTTTCATCGGTTGGCTTGCAACTGATGGCGTTTCCAGCTGACTTGTCGATGGCGTACCCTGTACAGGTGCTGTCCCACCTCCACACAGGTTAATGTCGCCAATTATCTTTGACGATAGGTCTAGCTGGGTCATCCGAAGCTCCTCAGCCTTGTCTGGGTCTACCTCCTTCGGGTACCCAACCTCCAGGCGCTTGAGGTCGATCAGAGGGTAGTGGGCATGCACCATGCTTAGCACATGTGCACCCGTGTACTCACCCGCCTCCTTCATGAACTCTTGGAACCATCCCCACGCCTTTCGGCATCTCTCGACCAGTCCGAGCTGTGGTGTCCTCGGCACTTCCTCTGTAAGCGCTGGGTCGATAAGGTCGAGGATGGGCAAAATGCCAGTTGCCACCTCCTGGCACCGGTTCTTCCATGTGTCCCGATCCTCAGGTGACCTCTAGGCATCGCGCCTTCCAGCCGTCATGATCTTTCATCACGGCTTCTAGATGTTTCTTGGCATTTACTTTCAAAACTACAAACAGTACAAGACATCAAAATGTAATGGCACGACAAGATAAGGCAGGGCAACAGAATGAGCAAGGTGGTCTAGGAACACTTACTTTTCAGTTCCTCCTTCATCTTGGTTGTGCGGTCCCAGAGTTGAGACTGGTCACGTGCCAGTTTCTCATTGTCCTCCTTCAGGCGACCACACTCTGCGGTTACACGGCTATTCTCCTCTTGGAGCTGGGTTACTTCGGCTTCTAAGCCTGCACTACAGCTATCACTACCAACAATGCAACAACACGTGTCATGCACTTGCTGTGATAAAATGACAACTTACTTGTTTTTTCCTGCTCTTTGTTACTGAGCTGGACGACCAGGTTCTGGTGTTGTGCCTCTCGCTCCATCCTCTCCTGGTCGGTGGCTTCAAGTTGGCGGCGCAAGCGTTCCACCTCGGCCGCCAGTTCTCTATTGTTTGCCATGATTCCCTCAATCTGGTCGAAGCACCTCTTTCGGTACTTTGCGGTCTTCATCAAGTCCTGCATATAAACAAGCTAAGTCAGACAGTTCGACTAAATAGCAGGGTCAAGTGGTCAAGCCAAACATACCTGGACTTCTGTCACCAGACGTTTTGCCGCTCATTCAACTTTTAGGGTCTGCTCGACCTCTAGGATTTCCTCATGCATAACCCACTCGTCGTTCCACTAGCGCGACACATATACATGTTGTCTCTTGTCTTGGGGATGGCCTAGGACCTCTTCTACTTCATCCTCTTCGGCCTCTTGTTCAGGGGGCAGCACTGGTCTAGAGTTTGTAGTCTCTGCGACCACTATGGCTTTCCCACGAGCCGTAGCATCGACAAGCGTGCTCTGTGCCACCTCCGGCTGCTGCTCCTTGGCTTGGTCTAGTTCCCTTGGCGCCAAGGTATCCCCCTCAGTAGGGTTAGTGCTCAGAGCACTTGTACTTGGCTTGGCTCTCTTCTCGACCAGCTGCTCGGGGACTGTCGTCTGGCCGCTCGTCTACTGAGGTTCTGGCAGAATTTCTTCTATAGGTTCCTCCACAGCCGGCTGCTGGGTAGTTCTTTCCACCAGTACTGGCGAAGCCATGCCGCACCCAGCTAGCTGGTCAGGATTTTCGGTGGATGCCGACCTAATACATCAATGATAAGTTCAGAAGACAATAGTATTCAATACAAATTGTAAGCTTACATCAAGGTTACAAGTACTTATAGCTTGGAAGCACGGAATGATGTGGTGAAGGAACGTCTCTTTGACCATGCTTGCTCCACGTGCTCGGCGGGTTCCACCGGGTCTTTTTCCACGACCAGTACCGGCGCCGGGGCTTGGTGCTCGACCCCTTTGTCGCTTGTCCTCTATGTTGTAGTGGTCGGAGATGCGATCCCTGCTGGCACAGAGGAGCCACCCTGCTCCGTCGACTCCAGTTGTCTCCTCCTCTTTTGAGGGATGAGTCAGAAGATGTCTGCATCCTCTGTTTCATCATCTGATAGTGGGAAGATGGCCTGACGACGTTTGTTGGCCGCCAACCGCTTGCCAGCAGCCCTGGCCGTTGCCTCCTCCCCAACCCCGAGTACCACCTAGTCGATGTCTTCGGCCCTGGCACTGGTCTGGGTGGTTGGGCC
Source organism: Miscanthus floridulus (assembly GCF_019320115.1). NCBI lineage: Eukaryota > Viridiplantae > Streptophyta > Magnoliopsida > Poales > Poaceae > Miscanthus > Miscanthus floridulus. Next base: position 45,849 of record NW_027096337.1, on the reverse strand, counting down.
GGCAACTTGCAGCCAATCCACACCAGGGGGTGGAGACACAAACACTGCTACCCTGTCACAACCATTATTCTGGGAAACATAAAGGCGACAACACAGTCAATTTTTGTTACAACATAACTCTATAGGTACAAGGAAGCATAATTTACCTTTGGGGGAGGTCGGGCCAGCTTGAAGGCATGCTCAATGTCACTTAACCTCACATAATTGGGATCAGCTAAGTTGAATAGCTCCCCAATCCTGGCATTGACTTTGATCTTGTCAAGCGCCTCTTTTCTGGTCCTTGTTGGATCTACACTCCCCTGGTATTTGTAACCAGGATGTACCCTCCTCTGGCAGGGCTAGATCCTTCGGCTGATGAAGTTCTCGACCACGCTTGGACTGTCCAGCTTCCTGCATGAGATCATCCTGAGCAGTTCTGTGATCTATTCCAAGTGCTCGGGCTTCTCCAACTAGCTATTCTTCTTCTCCAGAATCAACCCCACGTCACACAGGATGATCATGTTTGGCTCTTTGCGGATGTAGAACCACTTCTTGTACCATTCGTCCAGCGATGTGTTCCAAGGGCAGTGCAAGTACTGGGCCTTCATCCCGTCCCAGCAGGTTGAGGTATACGCCTCTAGGCTATCTTCGAGCCGCCACTTCCTTTCTTCCGCAGACAGAACAGATGGCGAAAGAGGTCGAAATGGGGCTGGAAGCCACCATAGGCTTCGCAAAGATGGATGAAGGTGGAGACAAGAAGAATTGAGTTGGGATGCAGATTGCAAATCCCAATCTCGTAATACAAACAGAGCCCCTAAAGGAAAGGGTGCACTAGAACCCCAAAACCCCGCTTGAAGAAATCCTCGAAAAACCATAATCTCACCTGGTTGTGGATCGGGGTAGCTTTCTCCTTCCGGCGCACGCCATCCCACGAGTGCCTTGTTGTGGAGCACTCCCATGGTGACAAGGTCTTCGATGGTCTGCTCGTTGCTCCTTGATTTCCACCACTCCTTCGCCATGGCTCCGGCTTTCTTCTGGGCGTCTCTCTTCGCCATTAATCCATCCTTGCTAAAGGGGTGGATGCGGTGGAGGGGGATTGGTGATGATTTCGGAGGTATAGGGTTCGGTAAGAGAAAGAAGAAGGCTGCGGCGGCGAATGATAATGGGGATCGGTAAAAAGTAACTTACCAGTTCTATATTATAAATAACCAAGAGCTCCGTCGTTTCGTCCGCCTGAGATTCTTGGGAGACGTGCGCATGCGCCGCAGACGGTTGTTTTCACAACCTCGAGATCTACGCCAATAAACATGCCCCTTCGTTACTAGTGTACGCGCCTCTTCATTGCTAGTGTGAGAGGGCCCACACTGATGCACCTCTTTACAGGTGCCAAGCGACTATTTGCCAGAAAGGGCAAGAAGACAGTGTGATGTGCTATACCCATCTGCTTTTTTGACCAGACATGTCAGATTGGACTTGATAGAGTATAGAGATAAATAAATACACCAAATAATAGTACAAGCGGCGTTCGTTTCTTTGCTGCATGTCTGGTGCTCAAGGATGAACCAGACCACTGCCGTGCTCGGGGACTGCTCCGACCACTACAATGCTCAGGGACTGCCTAGACCACTACCATGCTCGGGGACTGCCCAGACTACTATTGTGCTCGGGGACTGCTCTGACCACTATCGTGCTCGGGGACTGCTCCGACCATTATCGTGCTCGGGGACTACTACGACCACTACTGTGCTCGGGGACTGTCCCGACCACTGCTCGGAGATCGCTCTCCTTGGCTACATGTGATTTGTACTCACATACAGTTGAGAGACATTTATTTAGACCTTGCTGCAAGACTCATACTTTGCCTTCCAGCAAGCTCGGGGACTACATCGGTACGATGCACCTGCCGGTGCATCTCGTATTGCCTGTACAACGATTGGATTCTTAACTTCAATGGAAATTCTTTTTTAGACCTTGGCACCACGTGCCTATGTCACCTACTACCAGGCTCGGGGACTAAGTGGGTACACTTCACCTTGCGGTGAATGTGTTTATTTAATCGACCCCTATGCTTTGACCAATTATAAGGATTACTATCGTGCTCTGGAACTATCCCGACCACTGCTCGAAGATCGCTCTCCTCGGCTACATGTGATTTGTACTCACATACAGTTGAGAGACATTTATTAGGACCTTGTTACAAGGCTCATACTTCGCCTTCCAGCAAGCCCGGGGACTACATCGGTACGATGCACCTGCCGGTGCATCTCGTAATCGCCTGTACGACGATTGGTTTCTCAATTTAACTGGGAATTCTTTTTAGACCCTAGCACCACGTGCCTACATCACCTACTACCAGGCTCGGGTACTAAGTGGGCACACTTCACCTTGCGGTGAATGTGTTTATTTTTCGACCCCTACGCCTCTGATGATCAAGGATGCTATGTTTCAAGATTCACTTACATTTCTTTTTAGAAATACAAGTGGGCACACTTCATAGGACAGAAACCTTTTTATTTTTTCTTAAGAGCACCATACATTATTCGAACAACCTACTTCTCCGACGACAACAGTGGTTAGAGATGTCAAGACTCAAGCTTCACTATTCGGAGAAGGTTAAAATGGCGTGTTGCAGCATAATACATAGAGCTCAGGGACTAGCTATGGGGGTATTAACCCCTATACCCTTACGGCTAAGCTTGGGCTGGCCTGGATCAGTGGGTCCGGTCCACCAAAAGACGACGCGTGGCCCAGCCAACCTGTTTAGAGTCCCATGCAAGGAGTCAAGAGAGATTTGGCGATCAAGCAAGATCTTGGTCGGTTAGAATAGGAATCCTTATCTGGACACCTATGGCAATTGTAATGGACTAGGATTAGTTTCCAGATCTGTAACCCTGCCCCCGGACTATATAAGGTGGGTAGGGGACCCCTCTAAAAAACATCTCTCATTGACATATAGCAATACAATCAGACGCAGGACGTAGGTATTACGCCTTCTTGGCGGCCGAACCTAGATAAAATCTCGTGTTTGTCTTGCGTCACCGTCTTGTTTGTGGCTTGCGCATTTGTCTACCGACAATCTACTACCTTGGGCATACCCCTAGGCAGACTGCTGACCATATTTCGTTGACAGTAATATCTACAAGGCTGATGATCTCATTTACATCTACGAGTATTGTACCTGCCAAATATAAAATCAATCGCTACTCATGAGCTTTACAGTCCGTAAGAGCCGATTTCTATGCGTATCAGCTATTTAATCGTGTTTCCCATCTGGCTGCTCCCAAGTGGCACACTTGTAACTGTTTGGGCATAGACCGACATGTTCCACCTTAAATTACTGATAAACTTTCTCTCCTTGTCAATTGCAGGGTCAAATTGATTGGCACATCTCGGGAGGAGTACGCAGGATCGATTATCCCTACATTGAAGCCAAGTGGATCTCCAGCTCCATCAAGTAGATCCTTCTGGCTTGCTCATGTGCCTAGCACAACACGTACACATTTTCATGCCGACACACGTTTTTGCATGGTCGGTGGGACACCACAATCGTCATGGCGGCTTACAACAACAATGACATCCCTATGGTGCCTTACAAAGACCTACCTGATGGAGATAAAGATGTCATCAGCAAAGCTATAGAAGAGTTTTAGAACAAGTGTTTGTTGTCCTACACCAAGACATGTGACAACACAATTGTTCAGAAATATCCACTACCAAGAGTTCTATTGCATGGGCAAACAGATGCAGATGAAGCTGAAGACAGGCATTTCTTCATGGAAGCTGTAAACAAATATGTTCATGATGCCATGTTGAACCACAATGAAATTTTCTTGAACACATTCCACAACACTATGAAAGAGGTGTTTCATGGGTTTCTAGTTGATCAGATTAGGCTGGCTTATTACAACATTCCACATCCATCAACTCTAGGGACTAATCAAGCTGGTACTAGCCATCAAGAAGCAGAACTAGCCAATAATGATGATGTCCAGGTAGTTCAGAGCTCGTTTGAGCAAGTTCAAGGTGCCACTCGAATCAGATACAGTATAATCCTAGATCATCAGTGCAGCATGTGCAACAGCCGGTGGGGCAAAGTCAGAACCAGATGATTAATTTGGGCACATCAGGCCAAATACAACTGTCGGCTCAAAAAAAAGCATCATCAATTCAAAGGATCCATAGAGATATAGATCCTAATGTCTTTAACCAGAGACTTCAAGCAGCAAACCAGCAAAGAACCTAGCAGATGGAGATTCCACGAGGATATCATTATGGCATAGATTACAACACCCTTCACATGATTCTAAATCTAGGATATCAGGGTACATGGGATTTTAATCCATAGATGGGTCAGCAGGTGTAGAGGAATCCAAATTCAAATGCTGATGAGTTGTTGTTGAGAGTGACTGAGATGATGAAGAATCAGTTCAGTTTGAAGCAAAAGGGCAGACCTTCTCGTACAAATGCCTATATCTAGAATGGTATGATTTGGTCGCTCTTCCTACAAATTACAGGCTCCTAGAGTTTGCTAAGTTCACTGGCCAAGATAGCACAAGCACAATAGAACATGTCAGTCGGTATCTTACACCGTTGGGCGAAGCATCCATTGAAGAGGCCCATCAAGTTCGTTTCTTCTCCTTGTCCCTGTCAGGACTAGCCTTCACTTGGTTTTCATCACTGCCAGTTAACTCCATTGCCAATTGGGCTAACCTAGAGAAGAAGTTTCATACATACTTTTACACTGGGACAGGAGAAAAGAAGATTACCAATTTGACAACTATAAGGCAAATAACTAATGAATCGGGTACCGAGTTTCTTCAGAGATTCCGAGAGACCAGAAATTTGTGCTTCTCACTGAGCTTAACTGATGATCAGCTAGCTGCTTTGGCCATTCAAGGAATATTGCCAACATGGAGAGAGAAGCTACTAGGACAAGAATTTAACAACTTGGGTCAATTAGCTTAATGAGTGGCAGCACTCAAAAGCCAATTTCAGAATATGCGCAGAGACACCCGATTCTAGAAAAGTAGCACAATGGCTAAAGCCTATAATCCATATTCAGTCAATGATGACTATGAAGACGATGAAGAAGAAGAAGTTGCCACTGCTGAATGGAATTGGGGTAAAAAGACAGTAATGGTGCCGAATCCTTGGGGAAGAGGAGTCGAAGAGAGCTATGATTTCGACGTTACAAAGTCTGACAAACTCTTCGATTTCTTGCTGGAGAGGGGACAGATCAAGTTGCCTGATAATCATGTTATGTTGTCCCCTAATTAGTTGAAGAACAAGAAGTTCTGCAAATTTCAAAATGCCACTTCGCATTCTACTAATGAGTGCAGAATTTTTCGGCAACATATATAGAGGGCTATTCAGCAAGGAAGGCTAAAATTTGATACACCTCAAAAGATGAAAGTTGATGAGAATCCTTTCCTGAGAGATCAGAACATGGTTGATGCTAGGTTGCTCAAAGGGAAGACTAAAGTCCTAGCATCAACTAGATCAAGAGAAACTAGAACATTCAATCCCGAAATGCAAATATCGGCTGATGAATATAGAGAAATTAGAAGGTGTCATGACAAGCAAAAAAACCGATATGAGCAGGGAGAGACGTCGAAGGATGGGGCAACAAAGCCATGTGTTACATCTAAGATTTTGTTGAATAAATGGCAGCAACAGAAGGAAATAGATTATTAGTGTTGGTTAGAAGAGCAAGAATACCAGCGTCAACAGAAAAAAGAGAGGTACGAAAGAAAGCAAGCTGAATCACATTGAAATTGTCCTTTCTTTAGACATTACTGGAACGAAGGTTTGAAATTGCCTACCAGAAATAACTGTCCAGAGTGCAGCAAGCAATATTGGGAATTTAGGCAATCTCAAGCCAACCGCCGGTCTATCCATGCTCAAGACGAGTATCATCATGATAACATGGATCGGCGCATAAAAGATTGAAGTGTTCATGATCGGCTTGAAAAATGAGTTGTTGATCAAGACTGGGCTGATTATGAAGAAGAAAGTAATGAAGAAGAATATGTTTGGTAGGAAGGCCAATGGTGTCCAGGAGGTTTGACAAGAAGCCAAAAAAGAAGAGTACAATGCCTAAGGAATAGAGAGCTAGAACAGGCTCAGGCATCTAGTAGACCTCAAGTGTGGCATGCTAAACAAACAGCCGATGGAGGGCAACCACCGGCTACTATTCAAATGGCTTTTCTGTTGCTATTAGAATTTAGAGCTTCAGTGAATCAAGAAGTTTATTCATATTTTGATGAATCAGAGTATGAAGAGATAGTTGCCAAGTTGATAGTTATACAGCAGGCTATATTCGATAAGCCAGTCAAGCATCGGCATTTAAAGGCTTTGTATGTAAAAGGTTTTGTTGATGGAAAGCCGATAAACAAGATGTTGGTGGATGGAGGTGCCTCTGTCAATCTTATGTCTTATACCACTTTTCAAAAACTTGGCAAGGGACCAGGAGATTTGATCAAAACTAATATGATGCTCAAGGATTTTGGAGGTAATACATCTAAGACCCGGGGGGCAATAAATGTTGAACTGACAATCGGGAGTAAGACTCTGCTCACCATGTTCTTCGTCATCAATGTGAAAGGTTCATACAGTTTACTCCTCGATCATGACTGGATTCATGCAAATTGTTGTGTGCCATCAACCATGCATCAATGTTTGATTCAATGGCATGGAGATGATGTTGAACTAGTTCACGCTGATGAATCTGTGAGTATCACAATAGCCAATCTAGTGTATTGGGAGCTAGAAGACTTCAAGTGTTTTTCTGGTATGCTGTGGGAAGGAGGCTTCATTAAAATCAGTAATGAAAGCCAACAACCAATCCAAGCAATCGGCTCTAAGAGTTTGTTTTAATGGATAATCATGGTTTCACGTCGGCACATAGATTAAGGGAGACGGACATTAGTCCTAGAGATGGGACTAGGCCGATGTATGTGAGCGCTAAGTCAAATCTTGAGTACAAGCCAGAGTTGATAGATCTATTAAAGGAAGTTTTAACAATGACTTTGCTTAATGAGATACTAGGCCTGAATTGATCAATTGTTTAAATTGTGATCTGAAGAGTTCTGATGCAACTTATCGAGAAGCAATCAATGGAAAGTAATTAAAGGAGTATCATCTTAACGTTTGGATCGATGCCTGATAGCCGATTCATTCAATCATCAGTTCTAATAGCCGATACTAGAAGGGTATCGCCTCTAGTCCAAAAAATAAATCCAGAGATGTAAAAGCCGATACGATAAGTATCGCCTATAGAGCAAAAATAAAAACAAAGACAATCGTAACACATACAAGGGCAGTGCACTGAGACACAATCATGGAAGAGCAGAAGGTTTCATTTATTGATTAGTTTTCCCTAAATACAAACTAATCGAAGACCTTGTTCACCACATCCTGAACGGATGTGATGTCCACAATGGCCTCCGCCATGTCGACGAACTCTTCGATTAGATCCTCATGCTCCTCAGGGCCGTCGCCCATCGGGAAACCAGTCTCCATGGCATGGAGCTCATATCCGGTCTGGACTTGCGCCACGTCCAGCACCACCGACGCGCCATGATGAACACCGTGAAGAGCGATCTCCTGGACGCAGGCCGGAATGTTGTGGAGGCGGACGTTGATGAGGGGGGCCCCAAGCATTGACAATGTCCATGGCCACGTTCGCCGCCAGTTGGAGGGACCATCAGGGTTGGCGATCATAGAAATAGGAGGGCTATCAATATAAAGACAATGGAAATTAGAGTAAAGGCGTTCCTGGGATTCATCTTACCCACCACCATGGCGTCGGATTTGGCCAGCTGCGCCCGAACGGCACTGGCCTCTTCTTCGGCGGCATGAAGGGCGGATTGAGAAACCTCGAGATGGATCTCAAGCTGGCTGTTTTCCCAAGTTGCCTCGGAATAATGGTTCTAGGCTGCCCTCCACTCTTGAAGGAAACGCCGAGCATCGTCACCGTTATTAGAATTAGAGGAATTCGATGATGAGTTCGGCGCAGAGGATGCAGCATCGGAGGGCTCACCGGCCCTAGGAAGAGGACAAAGGCTGTCATTCACGACAAACATAGAAACAAGACAAAAGAGTTCATCGCCATGAACAGAAGATTACAAGTTGTCGCCATGAATAGAAGACATTGATCTCACCTCATGCATCGGAGGCACTGGCTCGTTGGCATGCCCTCCTCTGAAATCTCCTCCGCCGCACGTTTGCCTCAGTTGTCCTTGCTGGCCATGAAGTTTGATTAGATCTATGAGAAGGAGAAAGAAAATCGCTATAGGGTTTTGGAAGGTGGAGAAGTGCAAAGGAACAGTTGCGAGTGGAGATGTGTTCAAGACTAGAGCCCTCGGCTGGTATTTGAAGCCATGAAGCGAGGAGGCGGATGCCTCGGGACATGCAAAAGGCAACCGCAATTAATAGAAGGCGAAGCACAACTTCACTAATGTCGAAGGGAATACGGCACTGGGTGACTAAGGACAGAAGATCGAGGGGTTCTCTTAATAAAGGCCATGTTTTCAGACTTAATTGGATTAAGGTTGGAAGTCTAGAATTGGCTATTTTCAAATCGGCTCTTTAGCCAAAACAAGAAACACAATTAGGTGATAGAAAGTATGGCTACCATTGATTCTACACAAGATACATGTTACAAGTCTAGAACATCCTGGATTGCTTTCAACACTTCTAGTTGGATAGCATCAACTTCTACGATTTGTTGCTTGTCTTCTTTGGCTATTCTAGGAATGTTCTCAAGGCTACTTCGGATGGCTCTGCCTTCTTTGACTTTGGCCAGCAGTTCCTGTTTCTTCTGTTTGATGGCATCAGGTATTTGAGCCAGGGTGGACTTGTGATGATCGATGGCAGCCTTCACGTTTTCTAGCTCCTTCTCAAGTTTTGCACGCTTGATTTCTAGTTGAGACAACTCTGGATCGATCCTGAGGGAAGAGTTCTTTAAGTCATCAATCAGCTATGCCAGCTCTTTAGCCTCTTGCCTGTTGGAGCTCCCCTTGGCCAGTAAGATTTCATGATTAGACAATTCCTCTGGGCCTTTTTCACCTTTAGGGCCTGATCTTCAAAAAATAGATAAAGATGACAAGACTCTGATGAGAATGAGGGATGGATTACCCTTAATAGCCAAGAAGACTCTTTGCATTGAATCAGTGTCTTGGACGAAATTGACTATATTCTTCTCAAACATTGGCAATATATCTCTTAGCCGATTTCTGGTCTCTTCTGACAAAGCTTCCTTAGAGGAGGTGGCTGATGAGCTGATCTCATCTTCATCTAGATATTCCCCAAGATCAAAAGAATAGCTCAAAGCTAGGAGATTGAGTGCCTATGTATAAGAGAATCTTGGTTAGGAGGTTTGGATCAGTTTATAACAAAATGAATTGAAGTGGAGATAGTACCTTTTCTATGGTAGCCTCTGCCTAAAGAGGAGGAACAACTGATGATGCACCGGTAATGTCTAGTATAATCAGCTCTGAGCTCTCAACATTGACATCTGCAAACATCAGGAAAGACTCTTAGTTCATGTTTGTTCTAGAGAAATAAACTAAGCATATGACTTTCTTACCATCGGTTGTGTGCTGGGCTGAGGGATCGACAGCTTGAATGTCAGCAACAATAGGATCATTTCCAATAAGGAGACTGTCAGACTCCTGCTCTTGCATAGGTGTTTCCTTAGAAAGTATCTAGCATGGTAAGAAGTCAGATGAAGAATAAAAGCTGAATAGAATCTAGAATTTTTGAGAAAACCACTTTGGCAGCATCAAGGATAAAATAGAAGGACTCACATCTTCTGCCATTTTGGAAGCATTAGTTATTTCAACCAAAATCGGCTCCTTTTGAGGGTCGGCCGATGAAAGCTCAGTTAGTGCTGAATCAAATGCCTGGGATAGCAGTTCCGCACCCAGAGTAGATTGGGATGCAATGTTTGATAACTATGAAGAAATGGGATTAGAAGTTGAATATCAGTTTGAGGAAAAGACGGATTGTTTACCTGAGCAGCTGATGGCCTCGTCCTATGGAGTCTTTTCCCAGTAATAGCTTTTTGGGTTGCCCCTTGGACCACCTTGCACTTTGAAGATTGATATGTCATGATCGTGGGGGCAGCATGCGTCTTCATCAATTTCTTCAATGAAGGTGCAATTGATCCTATTCTAAAAACTAGGCATGGTGGCTAATAATCTATGGGATGCCCTTTCCTATCTAAAGCTTGGAGGATCAAATTTAGTGTCCTGAAAGGGTCGGTTAGAACAATTGGTAGGAAAATTCATCAATTTTCTGAAAAGAAATGCCAAGTTACCACTCGGTCAGAAGCAAATTCCCCATCCAGAGCTATGCACATAGGATGAACCAACCCACAGAAGAGATGGGAGTGCCATTCTTGCCACCAGGAGTCAAAAAGAGTGGAAGAAAAGCTAGCCCTAATCCAGTCATGCAAGCAAAGAGAAGGAAGGTCTGATCCCAATTGAAAGACTCTGGAGACTTCCATCACCTCATAGATATCTTCTCTCGGCTTCAGTATGTTCTTGAAGAACAGGTGAGGGGGGAGTTGAGCAAGACCAAACTAACGGGCTATGAAAGAAGGATTGTAAAACTCATAAGTTGGAAGGTTACCTAGGATGAAGGAGCATGTAGCCATTTTGCCATGACCATGACGATATTCAGCTAGAAGAACATAGGGCTTGAGGAAGGAATTAAAGATTGCAGCCACTGTCTCATCCAAACAACCCAATTCAAATCGAAATTTGAATGGGAAGATCAGCTCATTGTTCTCATCCTCATCATAGGGTAACCAAGTCAGGATATCTGCATCAAACCCTCTATAAAACTTTTTGAAGAGATGGCCTACATCGACAACAATTATTATGGTCGATGTAGCTTCACCATAGCTCATGCACTGACGGATTCTTCATTCTTTTCCCTTATATTCCTCATCAAATTTGGAGGAAGGAAAGCTCAAGTTTATGAGACCAGGCCTTACAATCTTGTGCATATACAAGTTTAGCCATAGCTGTATCAGCCACCAAGGGCCACTAATAGTATGCATTGGTTCATTCTTCAGCAACTAGGCAGCTACCTGGTGCATCAGATGATAAGCGGCTCCTAGCAGATACTTTCCAATAGGGATGTCCTTGCCTACTGCCAAATGCTCTGCCATGAGTTTGTGATTGTAAGTTGGACCACAAGATGACCCGCAGAAGATGAATCTCTCCAGCCACATGTTCAGAAAGGCCACATATTCTCTTTCGCTAACAGTTGTTCCATCTCCAACATGGTTCAGAATGTTGCTTGCCCATCTAGTGCAATCTGATATTTTGGCTAATTTCTTGGAACCAGCACTCAAGTACTCATAAGGCTATAGTGATTCTAAGGTCGGTCAACATGTAAACATCGACCAGAGTGATGGTCATTGGACCATGACCAAAAACAAAGGCATGCAGGGCATTGGACCAGAAATAAGATGCGGAAATCTGGAGTGAATCATTCCACTCCATCCCAGACAGCGAGAGTGTCAAACATTGATTCAAATCATAAACCTCCCAATCTCCAGCCTTTTTCTTGGATACCCTATGAAACCAATTTATCCATCCCTTAGGCATTTTAGGCCAATTTCTGAAGGAGGTTCTAATATTCTAGGAGGATGAATCCACTACAGACTGTTTGAAGGGGATTTGGTTGGTTTCTTGACGGATGAAATTAGATGGATCAGGGTCACCCATGGGCCCAAAAAATAGACATTGGAAGCAACGGCTGATGGAATCAAGATTTCATTCCTCAGTTCCTAGAAATTGGATGAAATAAATTTGAGAAGAGAAGAAATACAGGGTAGCGGCTGGTACTTGGAGAATGGAAACTTGGAAGCATATCTCAGGGACGTGGTCGCTGGCCACCATTGCAGCTGAAATAGATTTGAATCTGATGAAGATCGCTTGAATAATGGCTTGATAGAACAGAGGATTTGCTAGGGTTTGAAGCCTTGGCCATGATGGCGTTGGCTGTTGAGTTTTGGTCAAGGAAGAAGGGGAAAGCAAATAGGCCGAGTAACTTGGAAGAGATGCTATTGGAATATTATATAAAACTCGGGCCGAGAAGTCAGGAGTCATGCATGTATCTTGGAATAGAATAGTTGTGGCGTGGTAAACAGATAAGTAGAAATTTTGGAATAAAATCACTTTTATCCCAAAATTGGGGGCTTGTGTTTACACCAAAATTTGGGAGAAGAACATGGGAACTCGAAGGCTTCTAAGATAGTGTCAATCAAGGAATTGATTGCATGAGGATTGATACCAGCTGATTCAGATGCGACACTAGAATCAGCTCTCTTTGAATGACGTCAGCAGATAGCGATGATGAGCTATGGTTGGCATCGGGAAACTGCATATCTGACTCTACAAAAGGGGAAAGATTAGGGTCCAAGTTATCTTAAGGTAGGAATATTTTCCTTTATATCAAAGATGGTAATGAGTCATGCTTGGGTAAGATTCATGTTTAGGCTCTAGGTATAAATATTGGACCCCGACTATTGTAAAGGACACACAATCAATCAAATACAAGTTACTTACTTTTTTTTGGATCCGGCCAACCCTTAGGAGTAGGAGTAGAGTAGATCGCAGTGAGTTCTTCAGTGAGCAGGGCTGCATTGGTCCGGCCAACCTCTGGCTTGTCTGTAAGTACCATCATGGCTTATACTTCTGTTCGTATGGCTGCATTGATCTGGTCGACCTCCACTGTGACTCTGGTATAAGCTAGTTATCGACTCTTGTCTAGTTCAAGTACGGTTGCATCGATCAGGTCGACCTCCACTGCTCGAGCTAGATTATGGTTAAGTTATCGGCTCTACCTATGGGTGGTGTCCTTCGGGTAGATTCATTAAGTTACCAATCTTGCTGATGTCCTTACTGTTATTAGTTTGCAGCAACATCAACCTGCCTAGTCGAGATCGATCTAGATCGGCCCCATATCCTTTTAGTCCGTCGTTTGCTTTGTCACAACATGATGTTTCTTAGTTGAAGCGACGGGTCTTGTTTTATCGGCTATTTTGTTTTGATCTTGATCGCGCATAGTACGCAGTTAAGGCACGAATGATCTTGGAGAGGTTTACTGGCTTGTTAAATCTGATCTACGATTCACTATTATGGCTGTAACGACCCGGTCGATCCCCACTGATAGCACTTTAGATTGGAGGATGCTAGTTAGTAGATTTGTTCTCGATCAGGCATGACCTTAACTGTTTACTATGCCTACATCGGCTAAATAGCCAATCACCTATGCTTTAACGCCTACGGTGTGTTTCATGATTCTGTTAAGCGTGAATAGGTCTATTTACTTTAAAGGTTTGATTTGTTGTCTTTATCATGGCTACATCGATTCGGTCGAACCCCACTGTTAGAGATAGCAGGTTAGGTCTGATGAGTCCATAGGTTTGTCCACATGAAATAGTTGATTGTTCACACACTGTAGTTCTCTCCACCTGAATCGGCTATTTTAGTCGATTCATCCGAGCCTTCAAGTATAGCATGTCATTTGCAAAGCCTGTCGAAGTATGGAAGTCTTTATGGATTCTTCGGTTTTAGTTTGTTATTATCATCATAGCTGCCATCTATCCGGTCGAACCTCACTGTTGATGGTAACAGATTAGATTCAGAGCGTTTATTGGTCCATTCGTATCAAATAGTCGATTTGTTCGTGTGCTATATCCTTTCCCGTTAGATTCATCGGCTCAATAATTCACATTGGTAATATCTACATGGCTGATGATCTCATTTACATCTATGAGTAATGTACCTGTCAAATATAAAATCAATCGCTACTCATAAGCTTTACAGTCTGTAACAGCCGATTTCTGTGCATATCAGCTATTTAATCATGTTTCCCGTCTGGCTGCTCCCAAAGCAGGACACTTGGAACTATTTAGGCACAGACTGGTATGTTCCACCTTAAATTATTGATAAACTCTCTACTTATCAATTGTAGGGTCAAATTGACTGGCATGTCTCGGGAGGAGTACGCCGGATCGGTTATCCCTGTGTTGAAGCCAAGCGGGTCTCCAGCTCCATCAAGCAGATCCTTCTAGCTTGCTCGTGTGCCCGACATGACACGTACACATTTTTATGCCGATAGGTTCTTAATTTCTCTAAACCATTTGAAAAAATGAAGGACGAGTTCATCACGCCCTTGACGAACCGATGCAGGGTGAGACAATCTAGTTTCATGAGCACCATTATAAAAATGATTCTAAAAATTTTCTTCTAATTCAGCCCATGAACCAATAGAAGATGGTATTGAAGTAAACCATGCAAAAGCTGTGCCCATAAGTGATAAAGGAAAATTATGAACTTTCATTAAATCATGAGCACTAGCTTCACCTAACTGTGCAAGAAACATGCTAATATGCTTCATGGTTGATTTACTATCATCACCACTAAATTTATTAAAATCAGGTACCCTCCACCCATCAGGAGCTTTCATGAAATCAAAATGTGAAGGGTACAGTTTGTAATATGGATTCCTACTAGGCTTGATCTATACACCCAAACTTTCCTCAAGTGATTTAGACAATTCCTCTCTAAACCGATTCAAAGTTTCATTGAAATCGGTAGTAGGAGCGGTAGGTGTATTATCAAGTATAGTGATTTGACTTGGTGACTTCGGCAGGTTAGGAAGAACCATGTTTTGCCCCACCAAAGCTTGATTTGTTGCTAATCTTTGATCGGTTCGTGTGTTTCAAGTCGTATTTTGGTCATAGATAACCAATTGTGAAGATGGAGCAACACTGGCTAAACCGGCCTCATTGGTTTCAAATGTCGAAGGGGCCTATTTGCCTTTGTTTACTGCTGCATATAATCCTTGGTTATCATAAAAATTTAACAGCATGCCAAACTTAGATTGTTTAGAAGAAGTGATGAGATCCTAACATATGGGTATGTTAAGCCTCGGGTCTAGTGGTTCCTGAATGAAGAAGATCCCCCGATCGACTCCTCTAGGATCGCCCGGGGGCTCGAGGTCTATACTCATCGGGTACGCTCACGTGCACACTCTGAGGAGAAACCCAGCCGAGCCTGACTCCACCAAGACCTCTGCTTGGGGCTTGTGGGCTTGCCTAAGCCTCGAGGCTCTTGATCTACCACAACACTTCAGCCCGTCCCTTGGCTCCTGCCCCACCAATGATGCCAGCCAAGGCCTGGGCGCAAGAAGACACACCTCGAGCTACCGAGGCTCGAGGGCTCCCTAGTGCTGCCACTTGGGCACGGCATTGCCGACCACTTTCCCGACAAGGTCATGCATGGGACGTGACACAAGAAGACAAAGCTTCCTAGTGGCCTCTGGGGGCTCATGGGCTCCTGGGCTCGTGCGTCAACCCTTAGAGTCGACCTCCTTCACCACCAAGAAGACTCTAGAAGGTCCACCTAGGGGATGCCGGTCTAAGCCAACACAGCCTGACACGTAGAGTGTCAGAATAGAGCAGACGGATGATGCCCAAGGCTTCTTTGGCTCCATGACACTACCATGATCCATAGCGCATCACTGCAAGGCCCTCTTGGACTCTGGTGTATGTAGATCATAGACTCACCTCCCCAAATCGCCATATACCCAACCTATCTCGTTATATAAGGGATAAGGTCGAACCTAGGGGGAGGAGGACTAAACCAAAATAGATCATAGCATTCCTTGGCCTTGGCTCGGCATTGAAAGCAAGGCAACCCACCGAGGGGCATCGAGAGCTCCTCCACCACATCCCATCGTCTTTCTCCTCTTAGATGAGGGGAAGGCACCACCGGTAGTGAGGCAACCTTAGGATTAGCACTGAACTAACCCCCTACCAAATCTCACTACAACCCTATTGCAACCCCATGATTTTGGGTGCTTTTGAGTATAAGGATCATCAACTGGTGGACGTAGGGCATCGATTGGCCCGAATTAGGATAAACGGTTGCGTCTTCTCTGTGATTCTTGTGTTCTTCAGTCCACCCGAGCCACCGGAGACCCGTACTCTGACACCAACTCAAACAACAATGCTTGCTATGGTTCTGACCCAGCAATAGTTGAAGCGCTAGGTAGGGGGCAGCGTCAAGTGCAATTCTAGCTCTACGGTGGCTGGAGCCACCCGCCTCATTGTCGGAGCAAGCGGCACCACCCTAGATGGTGGTGTTTGCTTCCCTAGTGATTTATTCATCATGGTTGGCGTCTTTGCTCTAGGCTAGGTCCTTAACTTTGGGAGCCTAGCCTATGTCGCTGACTGTTATGGTGAGCTTTGTCCTCTCCATGGGGCTACGCCAGTGGGCAACAAGCCCCTAGTATTGCCCCCTCCTCTTGGGCCCTTAAGAGCAGATCTTGAGGTCCTAGCCCAATAGATCCAACATAGCTTGGGCCCAAATCCCACCATGTTAGACTGCCGCTAGATGTTCTACATGCTGGCCAATGTTCATGACTGGACTACCATCGGCAAGGTGCTCCCGCCGCCGAACCGCTTCTGGTATTGCCTCCTGGATCCCCCCTTCAGGATCCAGAGCATGGTGGTATCCTTCCAGATGGAGCTAGAGCACCTTGTTGTCCATGAGGCACCATGGAGCCCAATCCTCTCTAGTGTAGTGGGGGCCAACGCCCCTCATTGTGTACCTTCTTCAAGACTCTCCAAGGGAACGATCTAGGGCATCACCATGGGGATGTCGAACACGATGTGACTTCCCATGAACATCGTCATGCCTATGGCAAGGCTCTCACCAGGGAGACATGTGAGCCCACACCACTAGACTAGGGGCCTTGAAACCACTCAAATAACCTTAGGGAGGAGGCTAATCACCTATAGGTGTGGCAAGTGGACCTAGAGATCGCCGAGGCAGAGTACGGGCTTTAGAGGCAGAAGATGGCATGGTGACACTCCATGCGGCCCCCTGCGGGCGATGGCGATGACCACATCAACACCTCTAGAGGTTCAAGAGGATGAACGGGAAGCTAAGGTGGCGGCGACGCTCGGTCAGCCAAGCACCAGGAACATGCTCGACACATCCAGCGGTGGCGGCGGCATGGCAAGTATCTCCACCCGAGAGCCTAGCCCCTTCAGGGGGGCCAGCCCTATCAAGAGGAGCTCTGGCCCTTCCCCCGCAAGGGAAGACCTTCACCAAGCCAATCGCCTAGGGTCTCGACACCTAACTTAGACCATGTCATCCTCGCCTCTCTCCTTGGCCAAGCACCTAAGGGAGTACGCAAAGCTATGTATCTCTCCCCCTCCTCTCGCTTTCTGTCCTTGTACTCTACATTTCTAGAGTAAGTGCTAAGTTCACTTCCAAGCTGCCACTAATCCCCCTCCTTCTAGTAAGCATGAAGTGCCACATGTGCACTGCTCGCCAAGCTAACTAGACCTTCTCATCCCGGTCTATTTGTGTTCCCCTACTCCCTGACCTAGCGCTAATGCCTATGCGCCATCAAAAGGGTCATGAACCCCAGCCACCCATGGCATGGCCATGGGTCTCAAGGGAAAGGAGGCCCCAAATACTGATCAAAAGAGAGTCGGGCGCACCGGAGAAGCTGAAAAACAGGGGCGGTAAAGAAACGACAAACAAACAAACTTAGCATGTATAAAAACTTTGAATTGTTCTGGGGACAGCACCCCATAGTTCAACCATAGAACACACGCCGAATGATCTCTCTTCTCTCGTTGGAACGTATGAGGCACCGCATGCAACCATCACCCTTCGTGACCTAGAGAAGGGCTATGGAGGACTACCTCTAGTAGGCGATCACTAGGATGGTGTCAGTGGCTTCCTCTAGGTGGGGCATCAGCAGCGCCATGTCAAAATCCCTGGTGCCCCTGGGGAGTCCCTCCGCCACTTCATTGATGTGCACTAGGTCAAAGAAGTGGAAGTGCACCATGGCCAACGCAGAGGCTACCCCCTACCAGATGCCATCCTCCATGGCCTCATGGAAGCACTGGTGCAGTGCGGAGATGCTCGTTGACCTCCGTCACATTGTCATGCACCCCCACGGAAAGAGGGCATGACAAGCCCCTAGAGCCATGACACGAAGCTCCCTCGACTCCATGCCCTAGGACTCAAGGTGGGCTTGCAGCTTGCTTGCCTCCTCCTAGGTCTCGTCAAGGTACTCCGTCAAGTGATGGAACTCCTCCCTCGACTCTGCATCGACAAGGACGCTGTAACAGAACCGACCAAATCATAAGAACGTAAGTACAAAAACAATCACCGAAGCGATCAAATTTCTGTACTTAAGCTCCCATAATCCCGGTAGTCCGGAAATCACGAAGGATTTCAACCAACTCTCGACATACAAACCAAGATCGTAATGATTCAACACAACACATCATCTGTTACAACATTTCACAAGTAGCATTCAGATTACATCCATCAGAGTTGAAATAGAATATTACAAACCAAGTTTGAGGGTGCGGAAGCAACATAGTTTAGTACAAAACATCACGGTTTTCAAATACATTGCCAAGTCTGAGTCATGTCCCACAAAAGCATTATCAGGTACGAGAACTAGTAGAGACCACGCCCAACGGTCTAGTCTTCATCCCCAGCTGGGAGAAGGCAGTACTTGCAGCAACCAAAGAAGAACTAGTCATCTGCAACAGGTGGGAGATAAACCCTAAGTACGAGAAGGTACTCAGCTAGACTTACCCAACAAAAATAGAAATAAAGACACCAAGGATCATGCAAGGCTTTTCAGGTGGGCTAGCTTGACACAGTTGCATAAAAGAGCTTAAGATTATAGTAACCAATTTAAACTTAGCATCAAACTTATCATTATTTACCTGTCCACTAGATTAGCACCTGTACTAGAGCACTCACTTATTAGGAGCAAACAGTATTAACCATAGCAGGTATAACAAGGCTGTCATCATCATATCATCATTTTCGAACCATTATGTTATTAAGTGTATCTACATTGGAGATAAGCCCGTCAAGTTCTCACTAACCGGGAGAGACGGCGATTCGAATCGAATTACAACTCAGCTGAGGGGGTATTCCTAACCCTCACCCTGGCATACTTTGCAAGAGTAGCCGTGGGTCACCTTTGGGACATCTCAGGAACCAAATTCATGGGTTCGATCAGCGCCAGCACTCTCAGGGATTACCCTTCTGCCAGGATGATCAGGACTTTTAAATTACCTGCCCTTGGACTCACGCCTACGGCTCCCTTCCGAGGCGCACTTTATACTTATCGACTCCCGGCCTGAGGTGAGCTACTCGGCTTCGCGGTCGGTCATCGGGCCGGCCAACTAAGAGAGAGGCATGCGTTCAACATGAACAGGAAAGGCTCCAAGATCCAGTCCTTAATCGACACGGACGGAGTCACTGCAAACCGGCAAGCCTCCGCCCGGTCTTAATTTCAAATTAAGACTGGTTCTTTTCCACGATAGCAAATATAGCCAACCGTGCCACATGTATATTCCTATATCTCGCAGGTGATAGGAAATCACCTGACTTCTACCGCGTTTAAGCAGGGCTAAGCACTACTCGAGCCTGAGCTACATAGGATTCATGGTAACAATATCTAGAAAAGGATTGGGTAACCAATGCAGCAATTGTTTGCATCCAACACCTAAACTTAATGCAACAATATATATATGTAACAATAATACTGTAACTGCATTTCAGAATTTAGGAGGCTTAATATGCTCCGGGGCTTGCCTTTCACAAAGTTGCAAGGACGGTGATCTAGGCACTCAACGGCGACCTCGTCTGGCACTTCTCCTGAAGGCTGCTCCTCCTGAATCTCCGGTGTCGGCTGCTGCTGCTCGCTCGGTTCCTCGAATTCCAGCAGGGTTACTCCTTCCGGTACACCTATTGCATGCCGATGCAAAAGATAAATATCATGGATGCATAAGGGATGACATGATGCTCATGATGAATGAATCACAGTGAGTGTTTACGAAAGTATCACTGGACACTCGTTTACCGAGTACTTAGCTCTATTCAAATCACTTTAAGCATGTATCTATTTAACTTAAAGACAAGATCAACTTACCTAACTTGCATAACCTAAGATAAAGACGCTCATCTTCAGTTAAAGGCCTAACACCTAGGAACATTACCACAACTTAGAAATAATAAAGGTATACATCATTTAACATTTAAGTTTCATATGCATACAAGTAGTCCCTTAATTAAATCACAACTAAAGTTCTACAATTCCAAATGACTTGCATGAGGACATTCTGGAAAGCTTATGAAATTCTCTACAAAACATTTGTAAACACCAAAGCATGATTCTTATGTTAACTAAATCAATTTCCAGCAAACCTAGAATCTGTCCAGAATGACGGGGTTACTAACTTAATTATTTAATGATGGTGCAAAAGCATACTTTGATCAAACCAAGTTTACCAACTTGTTTTGCATACCTAATAAACATCAGAAAGTATAGTGTCAACTTCTAAATAAATTATTTAATACCCTTTTCTAATTTATCTAGTTAATTAGGTGATTAAAGCAATATATAGTAAAACTGTTCAGAAAAATCTATAAAAATTACAGTAGCTATCTTATGCTTCACATAGACTACCATAAACATTTCAAAGCCATTGAGTAAGTATAACAGTCTACACAAAAATGATAAGGCATACTGGCTTAAAATGGCATAATTAAGAAATCCTAATGAAAAGTGTCAAGCAATAGATTTCACATTTTTCCTAGCATCATTATAGCATAAGAATAGTACCCACCAAATTTTACTTTTACTGGATCTATAGAAAAATTATGAAAATTCACACAAGATCCACCCATTAATAAAAGGAAATTCTATAACTTAAAAACTACACATGCACTAGCTCTGAAATTTTAACCAGAGACTCTACTAAACCAAAATAGAGGACCCACAAAATTTCATAATTTTTGGACCACAGGAACTCAAGATAAAATTCAAACAAGTTTGCATGCTTCTAAAAACACATTTCAAACTCCTATTTAATTCATCCAATTTTTCTAAAACATGTGCTCATATAATATTTTTATTAAATACTAGACATGACCAGGAACTTAACAAAGATAGAACCATAGCATTTGGATCTATATACTAGGAGCTACATATTTTTCAAGATGTACATAAATCTGTGAAATAAATAAACAAAACAAAATAGGAAAACAACACTCAGCCCTACTCGGGCCAGCCCAAGAAACGGCGGCCCGCGAGCACATAGGCGTGGCCCATGACACGGCGCCAGCGGCCCAAACACACGGCGCGGCCCAGGCTGGGCTCCCGCCTGAGTCTCGGCAGCTGACAGCGGGGTCCCGCGTGACAGCGAGACAGGCAGGGGAGCGGAGGAAGGCGACGGCGTAACTCGCCGCCGGTGGCTCCTCCGGCGAAGGCAACGGTGCCAACAGTTTCGCCTAACCCTAGTGGACCTAAGGGAATCATCTATTGCAGCTAAGGACGTAGCTGGAGGGGGCGGCGATGACCACGGCAGTGCTTGGTCATGGCATGGCTGGCTCCGGCGACGCTACGGCGTCGTAGCCCTAACGGGTGGCTCGAGGAGCTTCGGTGGTGTTCCTATGACCTAGCGCGAGCCAGAGGAAGGAATGGGAAGACGCGAGGAGAGCTGGCCGCATGGAGCGTCATCTCCGGCGAGAACAGCCACGGCGGCGGTGGAAGGGAATGTCGAATTCGCCCTTACCACGGCACAATCGACCTGGCTGAGGGGTGGGGGTGGCAGAGGGGCTCACGGCGAGGCTACAGGCGGACGGTGAAATGCATTTTCACGGTGGCGTGCGCACACGATGACAGCGACGCTCGGCCGGCAATGGCGGAGGGCTACTGTGGCATGGCGCTGCGCGCGGTGAAGGCGAGAGAGGGAAATGGCGAGACACAGAGAGAGTGGCGAGGCGTGGCTTTCATCTGGAGCTCAAGCACGCGATGTGGAGACCTTGGCCGAGCATGGATGCCACGCGGTGAGACGCTCCTGCGCCAGTCGGCCATGACGGACACTGTCCGTTTTCTGAAAACGGCGATTCAGTACTTGATGACAGTGACTGTCAGCGACATTTCAACGTGTCAACACGGCTAAACCATTGATCTATTGCAAAAATAGTATACATGAAAAATGTAGGCCTATCATCCATCTACACTTTCGCTTCAAGGACCAACACCTAATTCGTCATGGATCCGAAGTTACATGAAGCCAAAGTGAGCTTGATGCAACTGAAAATGTAACTACGACTTAGAAAGATTTCTAAGTGTGGAATCAGCATGAAATACTGACTTGTGGGCCATGTTTGAGCATGTTCTAGCCATTTTCATGAGATGGTCATAAAACAACTTTTGTTCCTTGATAAATTAGCTACAACTTTTGTAAAGAGTGCACAGCCATGCAAAGCTTCCAAGTTGGTCTTTTGAATCAGTCAAACAGTGTCACCCTAAGGGTCATTAAAAGTCAAACCTCTCCAAAAGGGCAATTTGGTCATTTTGGTCCACATGAACAATGTCCAAACAATTACCCTAAGTATAGTTAAGGTGTATTAGACCATGATCAACCATTTTACCAAGTTGTTCTACCACTTCTAATGATCACATGTGATACAGCAATCAAAACAAGCAGTTCACTCATATGTTTCAATACAATGTTTCACATGTTGCATGACCTGGTTGTTATCCTATGCTTGTCACATTACTACCATTTTGCCATGTTTCCAAGTATAAGAGTTTCATGTTACATTCACATGTTGCACTACTACCACTCTAAGCAACCAAACAGGAAACACATACAATTTAAAATGTTGCATATGTATGTTTCACTGATAATGGCATGATGACATGGATAATGCACATGTTTATGAAATGACATGCAATTTAGTGGAAGCCTAAACACCTAGGGTGTTACACTGACCTCTCCTTGATGGAGATTCTATGGGCTCGGCTTGAGGTAAGGATCAAATGAGAAGGTCGAGATGACCCTGTCCGCTTCTGAGTGGGTCGGGCAAAGGCCATTGGGGCTCATCTGCATTTTCTCCCCTGGCTCTGTTCGACACGAGGTGGCCTTGAGACCTTCGTGGGCTGGCCTTCGAACCTCGGTTAGGTGGATTCCCGAGTTTGGGTCGGGCAGCTCGAGCCCCTGAGCCCCGTGGGGCTTGGTGGGGGTCGGCCGTGTTTCATGCGTCACCCAGTCAGTGGTTTTCACAACTAGAGGGGCTAAGCTAACGGATATGTCCGAGTGGAATCTGGGTCCATCATTCATTGACAGGATCAGCATAGCCCTCATGGGGCATTCCAGTGCTCCTTAACCTGCCTCCTGGCAGATGCCCGTGTTACTCCGGAGAGCGACTTAGGTGGCCCATTGGCCTCTCCTCGATGGAGATTCTGTGGGCTTGGCCTGAGGTTAGGATCGAATGAGAAAGGTCAAGATGTCCCTGTCCGCTTCTGAGTAGGGTCGGGCAACGCCGCTAGGGCTCATCTATGTTTTCCTCCCCTGGCTCTGTTTGACGTGAGGCGGCCTCGAGCCCTTCGCGGGCCGGCCTTCGAACCTCGGTTGGTCACCGCTCATATCAAATGAGACGACTACTGCTTTGTGACATGACACGAAGCGTTGTGATGCAGTAATTGCATATGCAATGCTTGGATGTATGGGATGAATGTATGGGTGAATGGATGAATGAATGAATGTATGAATGCATGCATGAGAATGGATGAATGAATGGTCATGCAATGGAAAAGAAATGTGGGAGTTGGTGAAATTACCTCGATGGCTCAAGTGACGGGTTCGGGGAGCTCTTACTGGATATGTCCATGTGGGGTCAGGGTCTGACGTTTGTGATGGAGTCGGCATAACCTGCATGGGCATCCACTTCTCCGTACCCGTCTCTCGGCAATGGCCCAAACCGTCCGACCGACCTGGGCGACCAGCCGGCCTCTCCTTGATGGAGATTCCGCCGGTGGGTCCCTCCAAATCCTTCTAGGGAAGGCGGAGGCTAAAGCTAAGGGTGCGGAGACAAAAAACTCTGATCACGCTGGTGAGCAGAAATGGTGTAGCCGCTGGGGTGTAGGTTTCTAGCGGTCCAACTAGTTTTACTCGGAGTTTGTTTCCGCACACCTTGCCTCTAGGTTTTAGCGTGTGAAAGTGGTCGGACATCGAGAATGTCTACCGAATAGACACTCTTGCCAGCCCTCGAGCGAGACCCGACCCCTTGCCATTGCTGGGGTCGGGTGCCAGCCCTCGAGCGAGAAAGGGTGACCCATCTCTCGACAGTGGCCTGAATCGTTCAATCGACTTGGGTGGCTTGCTGGCATAGGACTTACCTTGATGGCACGAGTGACAGGTTTAGGGAGCTCTTACCGAAGGTGTTCGAGCGGAATCCAGGTCTGTCGTTCGTAATGGGGTCGGCATAGCCCACGTGGGGCATCCTGCTGCTCCCTTCCCATCCCTCGACAGTGGCCAAGCCGTCTGGTCGACTTGTATTGCCCCGCTAGGATAGGACTTACCTGTAGAGATAGGGGATGAGAACATCCCATGCAAGAATTTAGTTAGGTAGAAAAGCCAGGCGGCGAACTTGTAATAAATGGACAAGCTCTTCAAATTTGTTATAGCCAAATTGCTTTTTAGCCCTTTTCCCCTTTTTGTATAAAAAGGTTAGTGCATTTTGACCCTTTCCGTTGTTAAGGTCGTAAAGCTCGGGGTGCAGGTGAGCAAATTCTGATCACGCTGGTGAGCAAAGGCGCCATAGCCGCCGAGGCATAGGTCTCTCATAGTCCTACCAGTTATACTCAGAGCTTGTTCCTGCAACCCTAGCTCCTAGGTCTTAATGTGATAGGGGGTTAGGCACAGAGAAAGTTAGCCATGTGGACAAACTCTTAGATATGCACCGACACTTTTCATGACTAAGGCCCAAAAAACTTAGGGTGTGGAAAAAACTCTGATCACGCTGGTGAGCAAAGGCGCCGTAGCTGCCGAGGCATAGGTCTCTCATAGTCTGACCAGTTTTACTCAGCATTCATTTCTGCAAACCTTGCTTCTAGACCTTAACGTGAGAGAGGGTCGGGCATGAAGAATGTCTACCGAATAGGTACGCTCTTATTAGCCCCGAGTGAGGCCCAACTCGCCGCCGTTGTTGGGGTCGGGGAGTTTGATAGCAAAACTAATAAGAGAAAGTGTGCGTTTATTAAGGGTAAAAGCGACGTAGCTGCTTGATGTTCCAGGCATTGATGAGGACTCCTCCGTCAATGGTCTTGAGCTTATAGGCATCTAGTTGGAGCACCTCCACAATGACGTACGGTCCCTCCCACGGTGGAGAGAGCTTGTGGCGGTCCTTGCTGCTCTAGATGAGGGGGAGGACCGGGTCTTTGACATTGAAGGCCCGACCCCGAACTCGATCGCTATGGTACCGGCGCAACGCTTGCTAGTACTTGGCTGAGCGGAGGAGGGCAATGTCACGCGCTTCTGGATTTGAGGGTAGCGGGTCCTAGAATCGGATAGGAGCTCGCTAACGAAGTACATGGGGTGTTGTACTTTGAGGGCGTGTCCCTCTTCTTCTCGCTCCACCACTAGGATGGCGCTAACCACTTGCGTGGTGGCCACAATGTAGAGCAGAAGCAATTCTCTATCGGTCGGAGGAACTAGGATCGGAGCCTTCGTCAGGAGTTGTTTGACCATGTCAAGCGCCTCCTGAGCCTCGGCATCCATTCGAAATGGTTGGCCTTCTTTAGAAGTCGATAGAGGGGGAGACCTCATTTGCCGAGGCACGAGATGAAGCGGCTAAGCATGATGAGGCACCTAGTAACTCGCTGTACCCCCTTCATGTTCTGAATTGGGCCCATCCATGTGATGGCTGAGATCTTCTCTGGGTTGGCTTTGATGCCATGCTAGGAGATGATGAAACCAAGCAGCATACCGCTCGGGACCCCTAAAACGCACTTCTCGGGGTTGAGCTTAATGTCGTTTGCTTAGAGTTTTGCGAAGGTTTGCTCAAGGTCGGCTATGACTTGGTCAGCCAATTTTGACTTGACCACGATGTCATCCACGTAGGCCTCAACGGTTCGCCTGATGAGGTCTCTAAAACACTTGAGCATACAATGCTGGTATGTAGCCCCTACGTTCTTTAGACGGAACGGCATTGTGACATAGCAGAATGATCCGAATAGGGTGATGAAAGATGTCGCGAGCTGGTCGGACTCTTTCATGGAGATTTAATGGTACCCGGAGTACGCATCAAGGAAGCAAAGGGTTTCACACTCTGAGGTAGAGTCGACTACTTGGTCAATGCATGGCAAAGAAAATGGGTCCTTTGGATATGCTTTGTTGGGACCCATGTAGTCCACACACATTCTCCATTTCCCGCTCTTCTTTTGTGTAAGGATGGGATTGGCTAACCACTCTAGGTGGTATACTTCCTTGATGAACCCAACCAACAACAGCTTCACGATCTCGTCACCGATGGCCCTGTGTTTCCCCTCGTTGAAGCGACGCAGGCGCTGTTTCATCGGCTTGGAGCCTGGCCTAATCTTTAAGGCATGCTCGGTGACTTCTCTCGGAATGCCCGGCATGTCCGAGGGTTTCCACGCAAAGATGTCTCTGTTGGAGCGGAGGAAGCCGATGAGCGCACTTTCCTATTCAGAGGAAAGCATGATGCAAATGCGCACCGCTTTGCCTTTGGAGCCGCTGGGGTCTATAAGGACATCCTTGGCGCCCTCCATTGGCTCAAAAGACCCGACTGACCACTTGGGGTCAGGTGCTTCCTTGGCGACCTCCTTCCCAATGGCCACAAGCTCTTTGGAGGCGACGATTGCCGCAGCGTGATCGCAACACTCAACCTCACATTCGTAGGCACGCTGGAAGGAGGTGTCGGTGGTGATGACCCCACACGGTCCTGGCATCTTTAGCTTTAGATAGGTGTAGTTGGGGATAGCCATGAACTTCGTGTAGCATGGACGTCCTAGGATGGCGTGGTAGGTTCCATGGAACCCGACTACCTCAAAGGTGAGGGTCTTCGTCCTATAATTGGATGGATCCCCAAAGGTGATGGTTAGATTGATCTGCCCAAGTGGCATGGCCTACTTTCTAGGCATGATGCCATGGAAAAGGCGCTCCGGTCAGTCGGACACGCGATCGGTTGATGCCCATGGCGTCAAGCGTTTCGGCGTACATGATGTTGAGGCCACTGCCTCCATCCATCAGTACCTTGGTGAGCCACTTCGTGTCGATGATCAGGTCAACCATGAGCGGGTATCTCCTTGGTTGTGGGACACTCTCTAGGTGGTTGGTCCGATCAACGGTTATGGCAGACTCCGACCATCGAAGAAAGATAGGCGCGCTAATTCGACCGTATAAACCTCGCGGCGTGTGAGCTTCTGGCGGCGCTTGAAGTCATAGGCTGTCGACCCTCCAAAGATCATGAGGCAGCCATCTAGTGTCGGAAAGCCACCATCCCTCCCCTCAGCATCATCCATGGTCAGCTCGGGGTCCTTCCCATGCCCTCCCTTGTTTAAGCCTCTGGACAAGAACCACTTAATGAGGCCGTAGTCCTTGTATAGATGCTTGATGGGGAAGGAATGGTTTGGGCATGGTCCTTGGAGTAGCTTCTCAAAGTGGTTCGGGGTACCTTCCATGGGCTTCTGTCCCTCTTACGGTCAGTCATGGCCACGAACAAGCCCTCACGCTGCTACTTGTTCTTCTTCTTGATAGGATGGTTGGAGGCGCCTTCACTGGTGTCCTCGTCCCGCTTTGCCTTGCCTTTGAGGCGGTCGAAGATTGCTCCGACCACCTCGTTGCCCGAGGCGTAGCTGGTGGCGATGTCAAGGAGCTCCTTGGTGGTTCGCGGGCCCTTATGTCCCAGCTTGTGAACCAGGGACTCGCATGTGGTCCCAGACAGGAAAGCTCCTATAACATCGGTGTTGTCGACATTAGGCAGCTTGTTGCACTTCCAGGAGAAGCGCCGGATGTACCCATAGAGGGTTTCTCTAGCCTTCTGTCGGCAGTTTTTGAGATCCCATAGGTTCCCAAGATGCTTGTACGTGCCCTAGAAGTTCCCCACCAAGATCTCTTTCAGGTCCGCCCAACTTTGGATTCTGTTGGGCGGAAGGTGTTCCAACCATATTCATGCCGAATCGGCCAGGAACAATGGAAGGTTGTGGATAATGAAGTCATCATTATCTGCTCCACCGGCTTGGCAAGCAAGCTGATAATCCTCAAGCCATAGTACGGGGTGTGTTTCCCTAGAGTATTTTAGGATGTTGGTTAGTGGTTGATACCGTGGTGGGAAGGCGGCGTTGAGGATGTGTCGGCCGAAGGCCTGAGGTCCCGATAGGATGGGGCTCGGGCTTCGGTCCTTGCCACTATCGTAGTGTCCACCACGACGAGGGTGGTATGTCTACGGGCATCGAGGGTGTCGCGCGTGTCACGGTTGCGGCTAAGATGCTCATGCACCAGGACCGCGGTGCACAGCCTTCCGCCTTGTGGCGCCTGGTGGACTGATGCTTCCTTGTCGGGTCGCTCCGAGGGCATGCGCTGGCTGGCATCAACCTCGCGTCGTCGAGACAACGAGCTTTTGGCTTGCTGCGCCGCTGCACGCTTGAGTAGCATGCGAATCTCGCGATGGGCCCGATGATCCTCAGGCATCACGGGCCTCAAAAGCCGATGGAGTAAGGCCGCCACAACAGCGATGTTCTGGCTTGCCCGGGCGAAGTGTTGGAGGGCTTCATCATCCTCGATGATCCTACAGTTCACGTCGCGGGCCATGGCACGCATGCGCCCACCGTGTCCATGGCGCTCGATCTCTTGATCAAGCTCTGCGCACTCCTGCTCAAGATGGAGTCATGCTTCCTCGAGCTTTCGGTGCTGGGCCTTCAGCTGCTCCATCTACAAGTGGGGTGGAGCCCTTGTATCCCCCTCGACCTCGTCGTCGAGGTCGTTTGTCGGGGTACCCTCCTCCTCGTGGATGCTTTTGACATGTCCCTCGGGGGTACCTGCCATAAAACATTCATGAGCGGGGTGATGGCTCCCCCTGCTAGAGTCAGAGGCGGAGGGCAACTCCATTTCTTCCGCGAGGAGGTCATGGAAAGACTCCACGACATATTCGGTCATCCCTATGAACTTGGCATTCATGGGGAAAGGAGGCGCGCGTTGAGCCACAAGGTGGCCAACGGTCTCTGTGGCATTGCAGAGACCGAACAGGAGCGCTGTCAGGGTGCTCCAGATGGGGTATTCCGGAGAGAGCGGCTGCCCTCTAGCAAGCTACGCCATGACGTTGGCGAACGAGAAGGTGAGGTGGCGCAGGTCCTCTCAGGATGGACGGGGTCCTAGTAAGGCACCGAGCTGACGCTCTAACCTCACATAGTCGAAGTCGAGGGGCTGGTCGCTTTTGAGGGCACAGACCTCTAGCATGTGCAGCTGTAGCTCCTCAAGTGCCTCAGCGATCGTGTCGAGGCCAGTGGAGTGGAGACGTCGGATGGCGACGGGAGCCATCGCCAACTCTCCCTCTGTCGTGACGATAAAGTCCAGGTCCACGAAACGCACGTGCGCGCCCGAGACCCAGCTAAGGTTGTGACTAGCCATCTGAGGCCTGGTGTGGATGTCAAGACATGCAAAAGTCTCCTACCTAGCGTGCCAACTATCGGTGTTTCAAGTTGCCATCGACTAGTAAATTTCTAATATTACGCGTCTGGCTCGGATGGTGTACTAAGAGGACACAAGGTTTATACTGGTTCGGGCAGAATATCTCTACATCCAGTTTGTTGCTGCTGCTCATGTTACTAGCACTGAAAGTTTGTAGTAGGGGTTACAAATGGTCGAGAGAGGGACATGGCCCAAGTCTCTAGTGAGAGGAGCGAACGGGTGCCGAGAGCTCGGTCGCTTTCTGGCTGTGTGCTCGTGTGTTCTGATCGGTTCGAGGTTCGATGGGTTCGAGTCCAAATTGATGCGATGTGTTGTGATGCCCCTTATGGGACACCCTGCTTTCCCTTTTATAGGCCAAGGGAAAGCACGGGTTACACTGGAGGGGAAAAGAGGAGAAATGAGAAGGAGAGGAAGTCCTCCAGGATCGCCGGGTCCTTCTTTTCCTTCACGCGGGTCCCATCGACCCTGTAGACATCAATAGGGATAGCTCCACATCACGACCCTATCTGTCACTAGCGCCATGCACAGGCGTTGTCTCCCGGTCATGGCGCTCCACTTCGTCCTGGCAGACATCGTGGTGAACTGACGCGCCTGTCAGTGCTCATACGAGGGTTAGGCAAAACAACACCGGTATGCCCGACACTGTTCCTAATGTGAATCCCCAGGTATGGCCCGTCATGGGCACGAGTTATATCGGAGTGTGTCGGTCACCTCCCTAATGTCAGAGCTTTGACACAGGCCCATTCGCTTGGACCTAGAGAGGTTGGCGGCGGTATATGTCTTTGTCAGGCGAGATGGATCCCCCGGCCTAGGGGTCGGTCGAGGCGGAGTCCCCCCCAGAGGCCGGGTGAGATAGAGCCTACCCCCAGAGGCTGGGTGAGGCAGAGCCAGGCCTCAGAGGTCGGGCAAGGCGGAATGCAGACCTAAGGTCGAGCGAGGCGGAGCTCGCCCCTAGAGGCCAGGTGAGGCCGAGCACAGACCCAAGGGTCGGGCGAGGCGGAGCCCACCCCCAGAGGCCGGGCGAGGCAGAGCCATCCCTCAGAGGTCAGGCGAGGCAGAGCTCGCGGCCTCGGTGTCGGGCGAGGCGGAGCCCGCCCCTAGAGGTTGGGCAAGGCGGAGTCAGCGACCTCAGTGTCGGGTGAGGCGGAGCCCGCCCTCAGAGGCCGGGCGAGACGGAGCTTGCGCACCTGGGGGTCGGTTGGAGCTGTAGTCGCGCTCTTGACTGCTCGGATGAATCAATGTTGATGGTTATTATCTCCTCCTCTTTGGGTACCCTAGTATTGATCCTCAACAGGGATGAGCTATCCTCAGAAAAACCAATATCACAGACAAGAATGGTTAACCACGTCTCTAATTTGTCACGAGTGATGCGTGCTGTTGACTCATTTTTTATGTGTGCTATTTGGGCATTGTGACTTGTGAGGATTGTCTTGTTCCTATGCAAATCCAAGGATGTTTTCTATGGAACAATGGTTGCACCAAAATTGGATGTCTTTTGCTTTTCTATGATGAAATGATTTAGTCTACCAAATGCATGCCACTGCTTAACTAACAAGGTATATCACTTGTTCTGTTGTTTATTAAAGCCTTCATTTCAGGAAAATATACAAAGGCTACATTTAATATTCTAGACTTCTAAAGTATGTTATAGTAAAATTATATCAACTGTTGTACAATGTTGTGTATTTTTTTTGAGTGATGACCTAAAGAATAAGTTCACCTTGCATCACAAAACTAAGGACCGGGTCTAATTTTCAACCCTTATAAAACCACATATTTTTAGCCAACAATTATTAAAACCATTCACTTATCGACCTTAACTCGAATTTTAAGCGAGACGAGGCGTCCATGTGGTGATGTGGCCAGGGCCAAAATATGTATTATATTTTCATATTTTTAACAAAATTTATTCTTTCATTTGTGGAGCACCTACATCCACAAATATATAACAAAATGTAATTTGACTGTTTAAAATATTGCTTTGTGCTAATTAAACTTATTCACTATGAAGCAAATGAATTTTTAATACTTATGTGTGCATTTTTATAGTTGTTTGCAGTGATATGCTAAATTGATTTTGTAGAACAATGATTCACACGTAGCATTAGCATTATTGAAAACCTAAATCAATTTAGTACAAAATATAATTTGATCATCATGATAAAAAAGGGTTTAGTTTGGTTTTCGACACACTATCTATTTCAGTTTATTTTATGTTTCAGAAGGGTTCAAAATTTCAACGAAAATTCATAAAAAATTTCATGAATTTTGGCAATTTCGGGGGTGACCGAAAGAACAAAAATCAAAATTCGTATTACACTAATACACATACTTTATTGTAAATTATAACTATAGACTCATATTTTTCTATTGTTTATGTTGCAAAATTTCCTACTCAATAGATGTTTTAGAAAATTATATCTTTTGTTGAAGTCTCTAAAAAATTTTATGAAAATTTCATGAACTTCGATAATTTTGGCAGTCGTCCAAAAAAAATACAATTACTAAAACTGAAAACCCTGTCACAAAATACTTTATGTTACTTAGAAAAATTTATTTATATTTCAAGTATTTACTAGAAAGCGAAAGTTTTCTCGAAGTTATTAAGCCATTTTTTGATTCAAATACTAATTAGTGGTTGGCTCAATATTGATCCAAACGAGGCCAAAACTGAAACTTCTTTGCAGCATGGTGAGGAGCATTTTGCGATCATGTAGCGTGTATTTGGTTGCGTTGGGTAAAATACATGCATGGCAGAAACCCACAATATCTTTGGACTTTTCAATTTCCAATATCAAAACGAAGTTAACTGTGTACAACGTATCTTGTCCACATGTTCACATCGAAAGAGTTGAAACATTCCATACGGCACGGCGAAAACATGTACTAGTAGGTGACCGGATTGCCGTCTCGGGTAATCACATCCATCAAGTCCAACCATTCCGTACGTTATGTCCATCAGTGCACGTTCATATACTTCATATTAACATAGGAGGGAAAGACCACTATATAATCCCACGCACCACGAGACTAACCTCAAACCATCA
The DNA here is from genome assembly GCF_019320115.1 of Miscanthus floridulus. Taxonomy (NCBI): domain Eukaryota; kingdom Viridiplantae; phylum Streptophyta; class Magnoliopsida; order Poales; family Poaceae; genus Miscanthus; species Miscanthus floridulus. The sequence continues at coordinate 13,248 of NW_027096337.1, read as the reverse complement.
AGCAAATCAGAGCACAGGAAATAAGAAAAACCGAGTGCCAGCCTGCGAGGAGAGCCTGACCATTTTTTTTCCAGGATAGCAAAGATGACCACTGCCGGAACTGTTGCCACCATGGCGATGTTCCTCCTGGTCACGCTCTCTGCTTCCCAAATGGCGTCCTCCCTCCGCCCCCACGCTGGCCTCGGGCTCGGCACATGCCGCCCCAGCGGGTACCTCCCGGGCCGGTCTGGCAATTGTGAGAAGAGCAACGACCCGGACTGCTGCGAGGACGGTAAGATGTACCCGCAGTATCGCTGCTCGCCGCCGGTCACAGCCAGCACCAAGGCAGTGCTGACGCTCAACAGCTTTGAGAAGGGCAAGGACGGCGGCGGCCCGTCAGAGTGCAACAACGCGTACCACAGTGACGAGGAGAAGGTTGTTGCGCTCTCAACGGGATGGTTCAGCAACATGGCTCGCTGCGGGCACCGCATCAAGATCACAGCGAACAGCAACTCCGTGTACGCCAAGGTGGTGGACGAGTGTGACTCCGTGGAAGGCTGTGACGAGGACCACAACTTTGAGCCGCCATGCGACAACAACATCGTCGACGCGTCGCCAGCTGCGTGGGATGCCTTGGGGCTCGATCAGAACGTCGGCATGGTAGACATCACCTGGTCGGAGGAGTGAACATCGGCTGCATGTTTCCTTTGTTGGTGAGAGGTGCCGTGCTGTGTATAAGGAGATAAAGAGATTCGTAGTCCATATTTCAGAGCAGGGTAGTTGGCTCGTGGCTCATTGCCCTATACGTACTGTACTATATCCCATTGTATTGTTGCTTGTATATATATACACTAGGTAGTGTGTCCGTGCGTTGCTACGGGACAACTAAACTTTTGTATTTAAAAACACATAGATCGCACGATAAGATAACAATACTATAAAATTAAATACTAATGTTAAAGTTACAGTTAATCCAAAAAGCAAAGTTTGTGAAATTAACAGTCACGGAGAGCGCGGCGTCACAGGCTTACAAACTCTACTTTATAGACCTTTCCGTGATGCGCCTAATATAATGTTTTATATCGGCAGGAAGAAATCTCCGATATCCATTTCTTTCGTGCGCCAATAGATCTATGAATAACTTCCGTTGCATCTCCATACCATCCTCCGGCCGTGGCGTCATCCGAAGGCTGCATGGGGGCGGCAATGGCGGGGAAAGGAGGGGAAGGGCGGAGGGGAGAAACCGGGAGGGAACGGCGGCGGAGGAGGGAGAGCGAAGTGCGGCGGCCGCAGTGGCGGTGGCGGGGGAAGAGGTGGGGTTTTGCGTGGCGGCGAAGTTGGTGGGGGAGCAGGGGCCGGAGCGAGCCAGGGCATGGCAGATTCCAGAGTTCCCATTGGTCGCCCACTTGCTCTCGCCTTGCCTACCCTTTTTTCTAGCTTCATTTTCACACACACAAAAATAGTATGGTTCTTTTTAAAAAAATCACAAACAATTCTGCTATTTCTCCGCTAATAAAAAGATCCGTTTCTCTGCTAATAAAAACAATTCAAATACATGATAATAATACAGCAACGACAACCAAACAAGCCTATGTTATCCGTATGCTCAAGGATGCATGCATCACGTATGGTTAAACCCGAGTCAATACTAAATAATGCCTCCAGAAAGTCATGACAAAGCAGTGGCGCTTTCAGAGAGCTCCAGAAAATCCGGGGGCGACATTGGCGGCATTGCTTCTTCCTGGGCGTCAACCATTTCTAGGATCTTTCTTACGGTTGCCTGCAACTTTTCGTGGCCACCTTCCAGTGTGGACTGACCAGCTGTTTCGTTTAGTTGGATGGCCTCATTTTCAAGACACATGTTTCATGACTTTATTTTTGACTGTGCTTTCGCTGATGTTACTGCATTGGTAAAGACACCGGATTCCCTGAGGCCATGGATGACAGCCTGCAAAGATTGGGCATAAAATGTAGCAGCAATAAGAAACAACTTCCACGAGCTGAAAGCCTACATGATTGAGATCTGGACTAACCATGGGCGTATATATACGTGTTAAGACACCCTTCCTCAAAAGTTTCAAATTGGTGTCTTTATCAGTCCATACAACATGATCTGGACTAACCATGGGCGTATATATACGTGTTAAGACACCCTAAACAAAGGTAGTCAGACCAATGTGATCTCTCTTAATTCAGGCAGTATAGGGAGGAATGGTTGATGCTTGGTACACAGAAGGCTAAGGGTGTTACCAGTTCTTCATCTCCTCCTCAGTCGTTGTTGATGCAATTATAAAGGCCTGCCATGACAGAGTACAAGGGAGGATTCATTAGCTCTCCCAAGTTAGTTATCCAGTTAGCTACCTATGCACAATGATACCTAATAAGAGTCATAGCAGTTTCCTTTCTTTTTTTGGTAAAAAGACAATTATATGGTTCTCTGGCATGGCTGGCTATACATTGTACAATAAAGAATGGACCATGGGAAACATTTATGTGATTAGTATAAGGCACACGAACAAGGTACAATATTGTGCTTGTGCAATGCCCCATCACCCCTGTATCTGATTCAGACATAACTACATCCACTCATCCACTTTCAGTTAAAAATATATATTACATGCATATATTGTGTAAACTGAGATTGTTTCCACCCACGACAGTTTCCACAAGCATTTCCATAGTATAATAAATCATCTAGCCATTTTTCTCCCCATCTCATTCTTTATATCATATCACTTAAATGAAATAAATGTATTATTTCAACGTTTCAGCTAGGAAATAGTTATAATGTTGACAAGGTGGCCTGTACCCATAGGACAACAATAGATGCTATGCAGATACAACAAAGGGAAGAAAAGATAGCTCACCAAATGGTCAAATTCCAAGATAAAACAACGCTTCACATCTTCTTTAGTTGGCTTGCAACCACACCTATCCCTCCTTGAGGTTACGTCTGAGAACTTTGTGTAGGTGTAATGCGGAATAGCAGCCTCCTCCAATTTGATTTCAGTACAAAAGAAATATATAACTAAACCATCGAGTAGAAAGAACTATAGTTTGTTGACTGACCATTTGTTTTAGCAAAAAAAACTCCAAATATTGAGATATCTTACTTTGCAGATTTCATGTAATTATGCCATCTATGAGCACCATTTGGACGCAAATGCTCTTGAACCCTTGCAGACAATTTCTCATTACCATAAGTAAGGAAGTAGTTCGGATTACCACGCGTTGCTTCTTTGTATAGACCAAAGTATGTATCCTTCGGAAGATGATCATATTTTTTCTTAAACATGGAAACCTGCAGGCACAAAACAATATGACTGTATAAATGATGCAAGCTATCAAACACAGACAACAATAATCAGACCATTCCTATTATTTCCTTCAATGCATTAATGAGTAGTTCTGTGCAGTGTTTGCTAAACTATAGTTTTTTCTAGACAGTGAGTCGATATCTGGTTATCTACGGGTCGCACTTTGCTTCTCAAGTAAGCTAGTGGATCATCATTAGCATACAGAGCCATTTTTTTTCCTTTCTTTTGCATACATGTGACAGATAACAGTAGCTTCTATACCTCAGTGAAAGGATCCTTAATGTCATCACGCTCAATGCTGCTCTCCTGGAAAAAAGAAATATATACAATAATCAGATGTGAAGCACATTACCATATTCAAAAACATGTTACTTGTGTGACTCACATAATTGGGGAAGATAACCATGTCAACATTGTCAGGAACATCTAAAAGCAATCGCCTCAGAGAGTACTCTCGGACACCAGCTGGGTGAATCAACTCATCAGTATGAAGGTGAATGATCCAATCCATCCCAGTATCCTGTGACAATCAAACAGGGGACATTCACATCAATCTCACGACTAAATACAAGGCCTTTTCAAAGTCAAAATGACAGCTAATAAAATGATTCCATAATTAGCCAAGAACTAAACTAAGAAACTATTTTTAAGAAATCTGAGACAAAATTGAAACATTTATACAGTCATATTGTAGACAAGTAAATTAGCATATTTTCTACAGCCTGCTACTGCTAAGAAGATGGCAAACAATACGAAATCCGGGTGCTCATCAGAGGTGGACCCAGAAAAGCACCCATAATTTTCGCAAAAAAAACAAATATCAGAGTTAGTAGTAGAATTAATGTGTACATAGTCTTGTGATTAGATCAGATCGAAATACAAATTGCCAAATAGATTAAGCTAGGGTTCGTCTGGTTCTCGGCTTGGCACAACAGGAAGGGAGGAGAAAAGGGTGCTTAGTTCAACCATACCGCCGAGGGAGCTCGCGCTATCGGGGGATCTCGTGCCGCTGCTTGGGGGAGCTCGCGTTGCTGCCAAAAATCTTGGGCCACCGTTTGGGGGACCTCGCACCGTTGCCGGGGGATCTCACGACACCGCTTGGGGAGCTCATGCCGCCGGTGTCGGGGTGCTCATAGAAGCCCGACAGAGCTCGGGTGCTATGGGCATGGCGCGGTGGCTCCAAGCACGGTAGGGAACGACAACGGCCCAGCTCTATGTGCAGTGGAAGTGGTGGCTTGGACGACCGTTGGGGTCGCTGGATCGGGGAGGACGCGCGCCGGCCGCCAGACATCGGAGACCGGGCTCGCTCGCGCTGATGCACCACCCACGGGGGTGTCGCTGCCCTGCGCTCGCCGCCGTGAGACTCGAGAGAGAGGGAGGGGTGGACATCCGGGGAGAAGAAGGGAAGGAGCAACTGCGACTGCGGGCGTGGGCGGGAGTGGCCACATGAGGGGCGAGGGCGACAGTGGTGCGGGGATGGGGATGGGAAGCGACACGCGCCGTGGTGGCCCGTGGGATCCAGCGGGTCGCACGGTGGGTGGGGGCGTGATTGCGGCGTTTTAGCGATTTGCGCGTGGACAGGGGCAGGGATCGCAGGCGTGGGCAGACGGACAAACCGAAACAAATGTCGTACCAAAAAAATGTCTATTCTTTGTTCTTTTTAGTTGTAGGATATATATATATATATATGGAATAAAAGGTGTCATTCATCTTCTAAATCAGTCTATCTAATCTAGCTAGAAGGAATTGGAATGATAGTAAATTATGTTGCTTTTGTACTAATGTTCAAACCATTCATCACCTCTTCTTTGAATTTTACCATGCTAGATTTTTGTGGCATGCTTTACATATTGTGTTTGTAGTGCCTCCTTTGAGTGTGGAACGGCAACTCCAAGTATGCCAAGGTTGTTTATTCAATAGTCGAATTGAGCGTAGCTCAGCTGGATGGGATCCTTGTGGTGAAACCTGCTCACCCGGATTTAAGTCCCCGACTTGACACAGGTGCTCGTATTTTTCTAGATTTTTCTAGGATTTAATGGCGCTATTTTTTAGAAGTAGGCGAAGTGCCCGTCGATAGCGAGGCGCCTATGGTGACTTCGTCAATCTCAAGATTTGCCGGTCCAACTCAATTCTTTGAAGGTGCTTGTAAGGAAAATGGACCCTAGGCCCATTTACTTTGGATTTTGGTGTTTGATGACCAACACAACTAAATTGGACTAATGAATTTGCAAGTGTTTGTTTTGTAGTTCAATAGGGTGCAAGACGTGACTTGGACAAAGTCAACTCCTTAAGCAAGACCTTAGGAGCACAAGAGAAGACCCAAGATATCAAGCAAAGTCCAAGCATGAAGATAGGAACCAAGTCGTACGCAAGATCACGATGAAATGGGCTCACAGAGGTGACCGGACGCTGGACCGGACGCTGGAAGAAAGTGACCGGACGCTCCGATCAGTGGCTCAGCAACAGAAGGCGTCAGCAACAGCGACCAGACGCTGAACAAGTAAATCGACTGGACGCATCGATGACACTGTTCATCAGCCTAGCAACACACTCAGCATGGACCGAACGCTGGTGGCAAACCGACCGGTCGTATGACAACAGCGTCCGATCGAGTATAGAGAGGTTCCAGAGAGGCGAACTTACGACCGGACGCGTCCGGTGGCATGTGACCGGACGCTGCCAGCGTCCGATTAGTTGTTCGTGGCTCCAACGATCGGGACGACCGGACGCATCCGATCAGGACGACTCCAACGTCCGGTCAGTAGCAGAAAAGCGGGATTTCATCCCCAATGGCTACTTTCTCAGTGGGGCTTATAAATACAACCCCCAACCAGCCATTTGGAGTGTGTGGAGCTGAGGAAACATACCAAGGGTGTTGATACACCATTTTAGTGATCTCCACTTGCATAGTGCTTAGTGTTTTATTAGGTGATTAGTGTAGGTGCTTTGCGAAGTGCTTAGGTTGATTAGACCACCACTTATGCGCTTGCTCTAGGTTTAGGCCTAGTGTTTAGTGAGATTTGCATACCTCTTGCCACTCGGTGCTTGCGAGCACCAGTTTTTGTACATCGGAGGGGCTTGTAGTCTTGCGAGATCACACCAACCACGTTTGTGGTGTGGCCGCCACCATGTACTAGAGGGAACAAGGCCCGCGGTGTTTCAGCCAGAAACTTGATAGTGAAGATGGCGGGGAGCATCCGGGAGAGGCTTGTCGAAAGGCACGTCGGAGACCCACTTGCGCGTGGGGAAGGCCCGAGGCTATCCACGGAGTTACCCGACCGGGAGCTTGGCCCTTGCGAGGGGTTCCTTGCGAGGGGCTCCAACGAGGACTAGGGGGAAGCTTGCACGCTTCTCGATATCCCGATAAAAATACCGGAGTCGTCGATGGAAGTTTGCATATCTCTACCTTGCTCTTTAGCTTTCGCATTTACATTGATTATATTGCTCCTTTTGCGGTAGAGATAGCAACACACTAGCAAAATCGTAGTTGCACATTTAGATAGTTTATCTTTTGCATAGGTTTTGCTAGGTTTAGAAAAAGAGGCCATAGTTTCAGAGTTAGATAATTAATTAGCCTAATTCAACCCCCCTCTTAGGCGTCACGGTCCCCTTCAATTTGTATCAAAGCCGGTTGGCTCAATTTAGACCTTTGGCTTAACCGCCATTGAGCCGACACTATTTAGAGTGGTTGGGATGGATACCTCTAGGCCATCGCATTTTGACGGCACTAACTTCCCATACTATAGAGCTAGAATGGCTTGCTACCTTGAGGTGGTTGATTTGGGCGTTTGGAGAGTCAATTGTGACGGGATGAAACCCTTCAAGAATCACGATAAACCTACGAAGAGTGATGAAAAGGAAATTCATTTCAATGCTAGAGCAAAAAAATGCTTGTTTGAATCTTTTATCATGGATGTGTTTAACCAAGTGTTCACTTTAAATACGGCACATGAAATTTGGTTAAAACTTCAAGAGCTCCATGACGGCACAAGTAATGTCCGTGAGCAAAAACATTGTCTAGCTAATCAAAATTATGATTCCTTCGAAATGAAAGATGATGAGCTTGTTCGTGATATGTATTCTCGTTTGAATCTAATTATCAATTAGCTCCATTCTATAGGATTAACAAAGCTAGATGATGCGAACATCATGAGGAAGATCATCTCCATGCTACCACAAAAGAAATAAGCAAGCATCATCACCATCCTTCACAATATGGAGGACTTGAGTACCATGACCTCGGCCATAGTCATTGGCAAGATAGTGGCATTTGAAATGTCACGCAAGATGGGTCAAGAAGAAGCCTCTTCATCAAGCAAAGGCAAAGCTCTTGCATGTGGCAAGAAAAAGAAGATGAAGGGCAAGCCAGTTGAGACAAGCTCAAGCTCAAGCTCCTCAAGTGAAGATGAAGAAGAAGAAGAGGATGATGATGATGATGATGATTCAAGTGATGATCAATCTTCCTCCTCCACCTTCGACCTTGATGAAGAATCAATCAAACTAATCAACACGGTAGAGAAGATGATCCAAAAGCTCAACATCAAGGGTGTGCCCATCCAAATTCAAGATCTCATTTTCACCAATCAAAGAAATGAGCAAAGAAAGAGAGGATGCTATGGATGCGGCGAGATAGGGCACTTTGTGGAAGTTTGTCCAAATAAGCCCACACCCAAGACAAAGAAGAAGGCAAGCAAGAAACAAGCCCTCACGTTAATAAGGACATGGGATGCTTCTTCAAGTGAAGAAGAAGACCATCACAAGAGGCGAGGGTGCAAGCACTCATCATCAAGCTCTTCTCGTGTGTGCCTTATGGCACGAGGTAACGAAAGCTCATCCTCTAGTGAGAGTGATAGTGATGATGAAATGCCTTCTTATGAAGAAATTGTGCAACAAAACCTTAATTATGCTAAAGTTTGCACTAGTCAACAAAAAAAGCTCAGGAAAATAAAAGAAAAGTTAGATAGTTCACAAGAAACATACAAAACTTTGCTTGAACAATATGAGAATTTTGCTAATCTTAATGTTCAACTATCTACTAAAATTGAGCAACTTGAGGCTAGTGCAACAACAAATGCATGCACAATCAATGATGAACAACTTGTAAAGAAAAATTAAAAATTAAAAAAAATTAGATAGCTCACAAGATGCTTATAAAAGTTTGCTAGCTAAAATGGAAACCATGTGCAAACATTGTGATGAGCTAACTAATAAAGTTGTTAATCTTGAAGCCATTAGTACAACTCCCACTAAGGCGTCTAAAAGGGAAAGTTCTAACATGTCTAAAAATGATGCCTCTACTTCTTGTAATAATTTATGTTTAGACTCACCTTTGTACAACCAAGTTTGTGTTGATAAAGTTGTTGTAGATACATGCACACAAGAGGTTGCAAAGGAGAATGAGCAACTCAAGCAAGAAGTAGCTCGCCTCACCAAGGACTTGACTCAAGTGAAAGGCAAGGCGAAGCAAGCCCAACTTCATCAAGATAACACCATCAAGAGAGTGAAGAAGCTTGATGAAGGACAAACCGTGGTTTGCTATGTGTGCTACAAGGAAGGTCACAAGTCCTATGAGTGCAAGGTGAAGAATGGGGGAGGAGCAAAGAAGAAAGAGAAGAGCCAAACAAGCAAGCTCTCCAACACCTACACCAACAAGGTGGACAAGAAGGCCTCCACACCATACTTGCTAAAGAAGAAGAAAAATGACAAGGTGGTGGCCATCAAGGTAAACAAGCAAGCCAACAATGGGGTCAAATGCTTTTGGGTGCCAAAGGAAATCATCTCCAATATGAAGAGCACCAAGAAGGTTTGGATCTCGAAAGGGAAGTGAGAAGTCCAATAGACGTCGGGGAATTTGGAGACTTGGCAAAGTTTGGATGCATTTCATGGGATGCATCATGATGGACAAAATCATTGCCAAGTGGGTTAGTTAATACTATGGACCCAAATTCCCCTTCCCATGTTAGGTAACTAGATTAAATTTACTTCAATTGGTATTAGATTTAAATTTTCCTACAATTGGTATCTTTTAGCATCTAGTTACTCTTTATGCCTAGGTTTGCATTTGCATTCTTATATATTTTGTCATGCATACACTAGGTATTTCATATGGTAGGATTGCTCAGTTTCATTCTTATTCCTTGGAGCAATCCTACATGGTTTAAAATTGTTTAGGAGCACGGCACATAGCTTGTCCTTCAATTGTTCATCTAATATGTGCCAAAGTCTAAATTGTAGATAATTTCTCCCAAATATCGCCTTCGAAAATGACTCTTACATTCATGTGATGTCATCTTTCAAGTGGTATTTTTTATTCTAAAATCAATGTGCTTGTTTCCTACAAGTATTCCATAGTTGTGTGCACAAATTTAGGGGGAGATTACTCTACAAGTTGGATGCTTTGAGACTAACACCTTTTCAAGCTTATCATGTGTGTAGTAGTCTCATTGCAAGGAAAATGGAGTCCCCAGAGTTAAGCATCATACTTCAAATATCCACCACCGATTGCAAGTGGTAGAAATCAAATTGATTTCTACATGTGGTATTTCTAAACCAATATCATCATGTTGATTTCATTTTGATATTTATATGCTTTCTCCGTGCATTATATAGATTAAATTCCCTGGTGCAATACTTTGCCAATTATGCATATGCTTTGCCTTCTATCATATGTATGCATATATTTAGGGGGAGCTTAGTCTATATAATGTGAGAGTCAAATTTTGTGATCTACTTCACTCTACACTCAAAGGATCACAAAGTTTGACCCTCCCTTGTGCTACTAATGTCTTCCTTTTTGGTGTTTGATTCCAAAGGGGGAGAATTTAGAGGACCAAAAGCAAGCATTAATAAGTAGGACCAAAAGCTAGATCATTTACAAGTGGTAATGGTCTACAAGTGGTGTCTACAAGTGATGATGGTCCAAGAAAGGGAGGATAGTGGATTATGGATTAGCCTATGTAATGGGGAGAATTTGTAGGAAGCAAGGCTTAAATCCATAATACCACATGGGGACATTTGCAAGGATAAGATAAGTTTTTATGTAGTCTTACAAGTAGTATCTTTAAGCATCATATAATCTTGCCCCTTGCATTGCATCCTAGCAAGTAGCTTTTAAATTTCAAAATTCTATTATTTGCTTGCTTTAGTCGTGTTGTCATCAATCACCAAAAAGGGGGAGATTGTAAGGAAAATGGACCCTATGCCCATTTACTTTAGATTTTGGTGTTTAATGACCAACACAACTAAATTGGACTAATCAATTTGCAAGTGTTTGTTTTGTAGTTCAATAGGGTGCAAGACATGACTTGGACAAAGGCGACATGATGATCCGATGATCAACACCTTAAGCAAGACCTTAGGAGCACAAGAGAAAACCCAAGATATCAAGCAAAGTCCAAGCATGAAGATAGAAACCAAGCCGTACGCAAGATCGCGAAGAAACAAGCTCACAGAGGTGACCGGACGCTGGAAGAAAGTGACCGGACGCTCCGATCAGTGGCTCGGCAACAGCAGGCGTCAGCAGCAGCGACCGGACGCTGAACAAGTAAATCGACCGGATGCACCAATGGCACTGTTCATCAGCCCGGCAACACACTCACCATGGACCGAACGCTGGCGGCAAACTGACCGGACGTAGGATAGCAGTGTCCGATCGAGTACAGAGAGGTTCTAGGGAGGCGAACTTGTGACCAGACATGTCCGGTGGCATGTGACCGGACGCTGCCAGCGTCCGATTAGTTGTTCGTGGCTCCAACGATCGGGACGACCGGACGCATCCGATCAGGACGACTCCAACGTCCGGTCAGTAGCAGAAAAGCGGGATTTCATCCCCAATGGCTACTTTCTCAGTGGGGCTTATAAATACAACCCCCAACCAGCCATTTGGAGTGTGTGGAGCTGAGGAAACATACCAAGGGTGTTGATACACCATTTTAGTGATCTCCACTTGCATAGTGCTTAGTGTTTTATTAGGTGATTAGTGTAGGTGCTTTGCGAAGTGCTTAGGTTGATTAGACCACCACTTATGCGCTTGCTCTAGGTTTAGGCCTAGTGTTTAGTGAGGTTTGCATACCTCTTACCACTCGGTGCTTGCGAGCACCAATTGTTGTGCATCGGAGGGGCCTGTAGTCTTACGAGATCACACCAACCGCGTTTGTGGTGTGGCCGCCACTGTGTAACGGAGGGAACAAGGCCCGCGGCGTTTCGGCCGGAAACTTGATAGTGAAGACGGCGGGGAGCATCCGGGAGAGGCTTACCGGAAGGCACGTCGGAGACCCACTTGCGCGTGGGGAAGGCCCGAGGCTATCCACGGAGTTACCCGACCAGGAGCTTGGCCCTTGCGAGGGATTCCTTGCGAGGGGCTCCAACGAGGACTAGGAGGAAGCTTGCGCGCTTCTCGATACCTCGGTAAAAATACCGGAGTTGTCGACGGAAGTTTGCATATCTCTACCTTGCTCTTTAGCTTTCGCATTTATATTGATTATATTGCTCTTTTTGCGGTAGAGATAGCAACACATTAGCAAAACCATAGTTGCACATTTAGATAGTTTATCTTTTGCATAGGTTTTGCTAGGTTTAAAAAAGAGGCCATAGTTTCGGAGTTAGATAATTAAGTTGCCTAATTCACCCCCCTCATAGACATCACGGTCCCCTTCAGTGCTTATAGGGGTAGTATGTGCGTGCGGTGTGTTTATACAAGTGGGTGTGCGCTCGTGTAGGTGAGCATTTGCTTCTGTAATTGGGTCTCGCAAAAAAAGGTTGTTTATTCAATAGAGATGGCGTAAACAAGGATGCGATAAGTACATTCTCTACTGGTGACTGGTGCTGCAGGATTTTGTTGGTCTATATGGCTAACAAGGAATGATGGAGTTTTTCATAAATCTCAACCTAAAAAGTATTTGTAGGTTAGGTCCGATATTGGGCCCAATTGCAGCATAGTGAAGAGAGAAAATATTTATTATATTTTCATATTTTTAACAAAATTTATTCTTTCATTTGTGGAGCACCTACATCCACAAATATATAACAAAATGTAATTTGACTGTTTAAAATATTGCTATGTGCTAATTAAACTTATTCACTATGAAGCAAATGAATTTTTAATACTTATGTGTGCATTTTTATAGTTGTTTGCAGTGATATGCTAAATTGATTTTGTAGAACAATGATTCACACGTAGCATTATTGAAAACCTAAATCAATTTAGTACAAAATATAATTTGATCATCATGATAAAAAAAGGGTTTAGTTTGGTTTTCGACACACTATCTATTTCAGTTTATTTTATGTTTCAGAAGGGTTCAAAATTTCAACGAAAATTCGTCAAAAATTTTATGAATTTTGGTAATTTCGGGGGTGCCCCAAAGAACAAAAATCAAAATTCGTATTACACTAGTACACATGCTTTATTGTAAATTATAACTATAGACTCATATTTTTCTATTGTTTATGTTGCAAAATTTCCTACTCAATAGATGTGGAGACATAAATTATGCTAAAATTTTGTTTATAGCTAAAAATTTTAGGAAATTATATCTTTTGTTGAAGTCTCTAAAAAATTTTATGAAAATTTCATTAACTTCGATAATTTTGGCAGTCGTCCAAAAAAATTCAAATACTGAAACTGAAAACCCTGTCACATAATACTTTATGTTACTTAGAAAAATTTATTTATGTTTCAAGTATTTACTAGAAAGCGAAAGTTTTCTCAAAGTTATTAAGCCATTTTTTGATTCAAATACTAATTAGTGGTTGGCTCAATATTGATCCAAACGAGGCCAAAACTGAAACTACTTTGCAGCATGGTGAGGAGCATTTTGCGATCATGTAGCGTGTATTTGGTTGAGTTGGGTAAAATACATGCATGGCAGAAACCCACAATATCTTTGGACTTTTCAATTTCCAATATCAAAATGAAGTTAACTGTGTACAACGTATCTTGTCCACATGTTCA